>NC_053427.1:20377594-20512020 GCF_007990345.1 Gossypium hirsutum | reverse complement strand
TAAGCATGTAGTGGTATTATTTCAAATGCATAATGTTATGTATTGATGCTAATGGAATGAATAAATATATATATATGCATTACGTATGTGATGATGAAATTGTTGAATGAAAAGAAAAGAGGTAAGATGTACTGAGTTGTTGATCTCGGTACTAAACGTGCGGGTATAACCATTTATGACCATGAGATTGGCGCTAAGTGCGCGGGATTAAATTGTACAGCACTAAGTGTGCGATTTGACTATGTTGCACTAAGTGTGCGAAATGAATATAATGCACTAAGTGTGCGAATTGACCATGCGGCACTAAGTGTGCGAGTTTGACTATGTAGCACTAAGTGTGCGATTTGATTACGTAGCACTAAGTGTGCGAGTTGATATATAGCACTGAGTGTGCGGACTCAATATACATTCGTGAATCATTATGGACACTATGTGTGCGACACTATTGAGTCGATCGCGGACAGCGGATCGGGTAAGTGTCTTGAGTACATGGCTAATAGGTGCTATGCTTATATTGGTGTTGAGCTCAGTAAGTTTGAACCTATGTGACAAATATATTTGAAGTCACGTACATAAATTATGTAGGATGGGTGAAAGGCCATTTAGTCGTTGACTGTAACGAAAATAAATTGATTTATGAAATGCTCAATGTCCTATTGATGAGTATATGGAATGTGAATGCTTGAATTGATATGAAACTGAATCGATAGGTGGAGGAACTATGGTATGATTCGGTATGGATGGAGTAAATTGTCTCGTTCCATTTTGTTTCCTCTTGTATAATGTTATTGATGGATGGTAGTGCATTGCTTATGACTTACTGAGTTATAAACTCACTCGGTGTTTCCTTGTCACCCATTATAGGTTGCTTGGACTCATCTATTTTTGCGGGGTCAGGCCGTCATCGAAGTCATCACACCGGATAGCAAGTTTTGGTACTTTCTTCTTAGTTGGCTTAGAAGAACATTTTGGCATGTATAAGCTATTACGTGTGTTTGAACTTTGGCATGTAAACTTTAAGCCATGCGAAAATGGCACGATGTTCGATTGAGTTGGATCAAGGGTAGGCATGAAATGGACCTAGTTACTTTCGTAACAGATGCTGGCAGCAGCAGTGTCATGAGATTGAAAAATCATTAAAAATAGTAGGAGTGGAATTAATTGATGAATAAATTATGTAATCGAAGCTCGATGAGTCTGTTTTCATGAGGAAGTAACGAAAAATCATATGGGCAGTATATTAAGAGATAATCAGATTTTTGTGGACAGGGCCAGAACGGTTTCTGGATTCCCTGCTCCGACTTTGGAAATTCATTATAAATTAACCAGAGATAATTAGGGGTCGTACCATATATGTACAGATTCCTCTCTGAGTCTAGTTTTCATAGAAACAAACGACATCAGTATTGAAGCCCCGTGCAGGGAGATATCCAGGTCGTAATGGGAAAAGGTCAGTGTAGTCGACCCCTGCAACATGGGAGACTTTGACTAATAAACTGTACTAATTGGCCCAACCAAAAATTCTAGAAAAAAATACATAGATGGGCACATGAGTCTAGTTTCTGGGAAAAATCACGAAACTGATTTTTGAGTTACGAAACTCAAGATATGATTTTTAAAACGACTAGTACACAGATTGGGCAGTGTCTGGAAAATAAATTTTATAAGGGGTTAAAGTCAGCTAACACCTCGTGTTCGACCCCGGTGTCGGTTTCGGGTTCGGGGTGTTACATTTGATTGGTATCATAGCTATGGTTTAGTCGGTTCTATGACTACCATAGCACGTATGAGTCTAGCTATACATGCCGAATGTTAATGTTTAACTGTGTGATGACTTCTGACGGTTAAAATTTATGTTTTGATTAGTAAATGGATCCCGGTGTAGAGAGAACCTTGGCGGATGACTTTGAAAGTGTAGCGGCTGCTCCTGCACAAGGGACGCCGCCTGTTGAACCTCAATCATCTGCGAATAATCAAGGTGAGGGGGCTAAACAAGCCTTCTTTACCATGATGAATGAGTGGGTCACGCAATATGCCCGAACCAACCCGGCTGTCCAACAATTCCCAAATTTGAATAATCCACCCCAAGAGCCTGTAATGCCATCAGTCGCTGATCCTGTGAGGCTGAGTAAGCCACCTGTAGACTTGATTAGGAAGCGTGGGGCCGAGGAGTTCAAGGCCATAGTAACTGATGATGCCGAAAGGGCCGAGTTCTGGCTTGATAACACCATTCGGGTGTTCGATGAATTGTCATGCACACCTGACGAATGTCTATAATGTGCTGTATCTTTGTTGCGAGACTGAGCCTACTATTGGTGGAGGACCTTGATTTCCATAGTCCCGAACGAGCGAGTAACTTGGGACTTCTTTCAAACGGAATTCCGAAAGAAATTTATTAGCCAACGGTTCATTGATCAGAAGCGTAAGGAGTTCTTGGAACTCAAGCAAGGCCGTATGACTGTATCTGAATACGAACATGAATTCGTAAGACTCAGTAGGTATGCCCGGGAGTGTGTAGCTGATGAGGTTGCTATGTGCAAAAGGTTCGAGGAAGGATTGAATGAAGATTTAAAGCTACTAATAGGTATTTTGGAAATAAAAGAATTCGTAACACTAGTCGAACGAGCCTGCAAGGCGGAAGAACTTGGAAAGGAGAAGAGGAAGGCTGAATTCGAAGCTAGAGATTATCGTAAAAAATCGACGGGTAAAGCTCCGTTCTCAGCTGTAAAGAAGTTCAGGGAGGACATTAATAAGTCGAGGGCGACTGCGGGAATTTCCATCGGGGCAAGACCATCGATGGGCTCCCGAGCTACTTCGGTAGCTAGTGTGGGCAATAATCGTCACGAGAAACCTAAATGTCCCCAATGTGGAAGACGACACCTAGGTGAATGTTGGGGCAAGTCTACTAGCAGGGCCTGTTACGGATGCGGTTCGAAGGACCACTTCATTAGAGATTGCACGGAGCTGGATGAGAAGAATAAGATTCAAGGTGTAAGACCTAGTGGAGTGACATCTAGAGGTAGACCACCGAGAATTTTAGGAGGCAGGGGTGGTAGTCAGAGGGGGGCCACTGATACGGCCGATCGAGCCGAGAACCGTACTCCTGCTAGAGCATATGCCATTCGCGCACGAGAGGAGGCATCCTCTCCCGACGTCATCACTGGTACCTTCACTCTCTTTGATACTAATGTGATTGCATTGATTGACCCTGGTTCTACTCATTCATATGTATGCAAAACCTTAGCAACCAATAAGACTCTACCTGTTGAGTCTACTGAGCTCGTAATTCGAGTATCAAACCCTTTGGGTCAATGCGTACTTGTTGATAAGTGTGTAAGAGATGCCCTATAATAATCCGAGAATCCTGTTTTCCGGCCGATTTGATGCTTTTGTCGTTCGACGAGTTTGATGTTATTCTTGGTTTGGATTGGTTAACCGCGCATGATGCGGTTGTGAATTGCAAAAGCAAGACTATCGATTTGAGGTGCGCAAATAACGAAATAATCCGAGTTGAGTCTGCGGACTTAAGGGGGCTGCCAGCTGTAATATCAGCAATGTTGGCCCAGAAATATGTAAGGAAAGGGTGCGAAGCATACCTCGCGTATGTACTTGATGACAAGGAGTTAGAAAAGAAACCCGAATCGGTGCCGGTGGTTTGTGAATACCCGGATGTTTTTCCTGAAGAGTTACCGGGTTTGCCACCTGTTCGGGAGGTAGAGTTTGGTATTGAGCTTGTACCTGGAACTACGCCAATTTCGATTGCTCCGTATCGTATGGCACTAACCGAGTTAAAAGAGTTGAAAGCTCAGTTGCAAGAATTGACGGATAGAGGTTTCGCTCGACCGAGTTTCTCACCTTGGGGTGCACCAGTATTGTTCGTGAAAAAGAAGGACGGAACCATGAGGTTGTGCATTGACTATCGTCAACTGAATAAAGTGACGATAAAGAATAAGTATTCGTTACCGCGTATTGATGATCTGTTCGATCAATTAAAGGGAGCATCGGTGTTTTCAAAGATAGATTTGAGATCGGGTTATTATCAGTTGCGGATTCGAGATTCGGACGTACCCAAGACTGCTTTCAGAACGAGGTACGGTCACTACAAGTTCTTAGTGATGCCGTTTGGGCTCACTAATGCCCCTGCGGTGTTTATGGATTTGATGAATCGGATCTTCAGGCCGTATTTGGATCGGTTCGTAGTTGTGTTTATTGATGACATCTTGGTCTATTCAAGAGATGAGACCGAACACGCTGAGCATCTGAGGCTAGTGTTGCAAATTTTGCGGGATAAGCAGTTATATGCTAAGTTCAGTAAGTGTGAGTTCTGGTTAAGAGAGGTTAGCTTCTTGGGTCATGTGGTATCCGCATCGGGTATTCGAGTTGACCCGAGCAAAATTTCAGCCATACTTAACTGGAAGCCTCCGAGAAATGTTACCGAAGTCCGGAGCTTTCTATGGCTCGCCGGTTATTACCGACGATTTGTCAAAGGTTTCTCGATGATAGCCACACCAATGACGAAGCTACTTCAAAAGGATGTTAAGTTCGAATGGACGGAGAAATGTCAGAAAAGCTTCGATCAACTGAAAACTCATTTGACTGAAGCTCCAATTTTGGTGCAACCCGAATCGGGTAAAGAGTTTGTCATTTGTAGTGACGCATCCCTACTCGGGTTGGGTTGCGTATTGATGCAAGAAGGTCGAGTTGTGGCCTATGCGTCGAGACAATTGAAGCCACACGAGAGAAATTATCCGACCCATGATCTCGAACTAGCCACCATTGTGTTTGCATTGAAAATATGGCGACATTATTTGTTTGGTGAGAAGTGCCATGTGTTTTCGGATCACAAAAGTCTCAAATATTTGATGACTCAACGAGACTTGAATCTGTGACAAAGACGTTGGCTTGAGTTGTTGAAAGATTACGAACTTGCCATTGATTACCACCCGGGAAAGGCTAATGTGGTTGCGGACGCCTTAAGCCGGAAATCACTGTTTGCTTTGCGAGCGATGAATGTACACTTGTCTGTTCTAGCTGACAATGTGTTAGTAGCTGAATTAAAAGCCAAACCATTTATTGACTCATCAAATTCGTGAAGCTCAGAAAGTCGATGATGAATTGGTTGCAAAACGAGCTGAGTGTGTTCCGAACAAGGAATCGGAGTTTCAGATTGATGATGATGGTTTTTTGAGGTTTAGAAGTCGTTTGTGTGTTCCAAGGAATTCGGAACTCATTCCGATGATTCTGAACGAAGCCCATTGTAGCCGAATGTCAATTCACCTGGGGAGCACGAAAATGTACAACGACTTGAAACGTCAGTTTTGGTGGCATGGTATGAAACGAGACATCTCCGACTTTGTTTCGAGATGTTTAATATGTCAACAAGTGAAAGCGGAACTTCAGGGTTACTTCAGCCGATCATGATACCCGAGTGGAAATGGGACCGAGTCACAATGGACTTTGTGTCCGGACTGCCATTGTCCGTAAGTAAGAAGGATGCGATTTGGGTTGTTGTTGATAGGCTGACTAAGTCGGCTCACTTTATCCCCGTGCGTACGGATCTTTCATTGGATAAACTAGCCGAATTGTATGTCTCTCAGATTGTGAGATTACATGGAGTACCTATTTCTATCGTGTCGGATAGAGATCCGAGATTCACCTCATGATTTTGGAAGAAATTGCAAGAAGCTTTGGGTACCAAGCTGCATTTTAGCACCGCTTTTCACCCCAAACCGATGGTCAATCCGAGCGGATAATTCAGATACTTGAGGATATGTTGAGATGTTACATCCTCGAGTTCAGTAGTTCATGGGAACGGTATTTACCTTTGATTGAATTCGCTTACAACAATAGTTTTCAATCAAGTATTAAGATGGCACCTTATGAGGCCTTGTACGGTCGTAAATGTCGTACGCCATTGTTTTGGACCGAGCTTGGTGAAAGTAAAATTTTCGGAGTTGATTTGATTAAAGATGCCGAACAAAAAGTAAAGGTAATCCGCGAGAGTCTGAAGGTAGCCACAGATCGTCAAAAATCGTATGCGGATTTAAAACGAAAGGAAATTGAATATCAGGTGGGAGATAAAGTGTTTCTTAAAGTGTCACCTTGGAAGAAGGTACTCAGATTTGGCCGTAAAGGCAAGTTGAGCCCGAGATTCATTGGGCCGTACGAAATTTCCGAACGAGTGGGGCCGGTTGCATATAGATTGATTTTGCCCCCTGAACTTGAAAGGATGCACGATGTCTTCCATGTTTCAATGCTTCGACGTTATAGATCCGATCCGTCACATGTGATTAATCCCTCAGAAGTTGAAATTCAATCTGACTTGAGCTATGAAGAAGAACCGATTCGTATCCTAGCTCGTGAAGTGAAAGAGTTGCGAAATAAAAGGGTTCCGTTGGTTAAGGTGTTGTGGCTCAAACACGGGATCGAGGAAGCAACCTGGGAACCCGAGAGCTCGATGAAAGAACGATATCCAAACCTATTTACCGGTAAGATTTTCGAGGACGAAAATTTCTTAAGTGAGGGAGAGTTGTGACAGCCCAAAATTGACCCTAGTCGGGAAGTGGTTTCGGGACCGCTAAACCGAGTCACCGAAAGGTTTGAATGTGATGTTTATTTCCTAGAATATGTAATCATGAATGTGTGAAAATTTCAAGCTTCGATTTAGTCGATTGCATGTGAATTTAGTCAATAGGACTTATATGAGAAAATTTTAAAATGTGATAGGTCAATGCATGAGGACCTATTAGTGCATGTGGAAGAAAAAGGGGACTTGCATGTCAAATTCCCCCTCCCTAATATGTAGTGGCCGGCCATGCTATGGGTGGAAACATGTCACCAACATGTTGTGTTAGTGATGTATGGTAAGGAAAATAAAATATTAAGCATGATAATTAAAATAAATTAAAGAAAGGAATTAAAAAGGAAGAGATGAATAAAATAAGGAGGGAAGAGGGAGTGTTCATCTTTTTTTTCTTTGGCTATTGCCGTGAGTGAGGAGAAGGAAGGGAGATTTGGTTATTGGATTTTGGCTTGGAAGATGGCTAGAATGAGGTATGTATTGAATGATTCTTGAAAATCTATGCATGTTTGAGATGGTTAGTTCAAATTCTACTCATCCTATAGATTAGACTTAGGATTTTGAGGTTGAAATTCGGCCAAGAAGCTTGAAACTCTTAGTAGATGTGTTAATGTCATTAAAATGGATAGTAATGTAGGATATGGTGAGTGGTTAATTGCTTTTAACTTGAAAGTGGAGGTTAAAATGGGTTAAGTGATTGCCGAATCTAATTTAGGGGTGGAGGATTGTGTTCATGTTATATTGGATAGGTAGAGGTTGTAATGAGGTTGAAATTGTTGAATTGTTAGCTTGGTAACTAATGAAGTAATCGGCCATATGGGGTAAAAATGGGATGTTCATTTTAGTTGTTGTTTCATTTTTGTGAGAAATGGGTCAAGTGTTCATGAGATGAAATTGCGTGATTAGATAAATTAAAGGTAATAGTATAGTTGATGAATATACATAGATATACATATTCGGCCATCACTTAGGAGCTTATGTGATGTTGAGTTTAAGCTTTGCATATTCGGCTATATATATATATATACATATATATGTAAGCCCATTCGTGATATTACCTTAGGACTATGTATATATAACCGACAAAAAAATGGGGAAAACTAGCAAAGGTGAAGGCCGAATGAGCTATAGGAGGTGTGGATGACTTTTATGCATGTGGGTGTGTGTGTATGCCATTTAGTTGGTGACATTCGGCATTTCTTAATTAACATTAGAGATGAGTGAATGAAATCGGGATGTGTGTTTGTGAAAATGCCGAATGTGAATTTGGATAATATTGAGTAATGTATGTGATTATGTATAATGGGCATTAAGATGTGGAACTTAAGAAATGTAGTCATATGTGGAATCACATGATGTTATAGTTGACATTGTACACACATACATCCATTCGGCCATCAACATGAGTAATTAGTGAGGATGGTTGCCGAATATACAAACATACATAAGCATGTGTAATTGAATTATGAATGTTTAACAAGATGGTTAAACTAGTGAATTATTGATTAAGCTCAAGGAGCTAAAGGAGGAGAATCAAGCAAAGGCAAAGAAAAGATCACTGAGTAGCCGAGTTGGAACCGTCTTACCCAACACAAGGTAAGTCATTAAGCATGTAGTTGGTATTATTTCAAATGGTCATAATGTTTATGTATTGATGCTGAATGGAATGAATAAATATATATATATATGCATGTACGTATGTGATGATGAAATTGTTGAATGAAAAGAAAAGAGGTAAGATGTACTGAGTTGTTGATCTCGGTACTAAACGTGCGGGTATAACCATTTATGACCATGAGATTGGCGCTAAGTGCGCGGGATTAAATTGTACAGCACTAAGTGTGCGATTTGACTATGTTGCACTAAGTGTGCGAAATGAATATAATGCACTAAGTGTGCGAATTGACCATGCGGCACTAAGTGTGCGAGTTTGACTATGTAGCACTAAGTGTGCGATTTGATTACGTAGCACTAAGTGTGCGAGTTGATTATATAGCACTGAGTGTGCGGACTCAATATACATTCGTGAATCATTATGGACACTATGTGTGCGACACTATTGAGTCGATCGCGGACAGCGGATCGGGTAAGTGTCTTGAGTACATGGCTAATAGGTGCTATGCTTATACTTGGTGTTGAGCTCGGTAAGTTTGAACCTATGTGACAAATATACTTGAAGTCACGTACATAAAATTTATCGTAGGATGGGTGAAAGGCCGTTTAGTCGTTTGACTGTAACGAAAATAAATTGATTTATGAAAATGCCTCAATGTCCTATTGATGAGTATATGGAATGTGAATGCATGAATTGATATGAAACTGAATCGATAGGTTGGAGGAACTATGGTATGATTCGGTATGGATGGAGTAAATTGTCTCGTTCCATTTTGTTTCCTCTTGTGATAATGTTATTGATGGATGGTAGTGCATTGCTTATGACTTACTGAGTTATAAACTCACTCGGTGTTTCCTTGTCACCCATTATAGGTTGCTTGGACTCATCTATTTTTGCGGGGTCAGGCTGTCATCGAAGTCATCACACCGGATAGCAAGTTTTGGTACTTTCTTCTTAGTTGGCTTAGAAGAACATTTTGGCATGTATAAGCTATTACGTTGTGTTTGAACTTTGGCATGTAAACTTTAAGCCATGCGAAAATGGCACGAATGTTCGATTGAGTTGGATCAAGGGTAGGCATGAAATGGACCTAGTTACTTTCGTAACAGATGCTGGCAGCAGCAGTGTCATGAGATTGAAAAATCACTAAAAATAGTAGGAGTGGAATTAATTGATGAATAAATTATGTAATCGAAGCTCGATGAGTCTGTTTTCATGAGGAAGTAACGAAAAGATCATATGGGCAGTATATTAAGAAATAATCAGATTTTTGTGGGACAGGGCCAGAACGGTTTCTGGATTCCCTGCTCCGACTTTGGAAATTCATTATAAATTAACCAGAGATAATTAAGGGTTGTACCATATATGTACAGATTCCTCTCTGAGTCTAGTTTTCATAGAAACAAACGGCATCAGTATTGAAGCCCCGTGCAGGGAGATATCCAGGTCGTAATGGGCAAAGGTCAGTGTAGTCGACCCCTGCAACATGGGAGACTTTGACTAATAAACTGTACTAATTGGCCCGACCAAAAATTCTAGAAAAAAATACATAGATGGGCACATGAGTCTAGTTTCTGGGAAAAATCACGAAACTGATTTTTGAGTTACGAAACTCAAGATATGATTTTTAAAACGACTAGTACACAGATTGGGCAGTGTCTGGAAAATAAATTTTATAAGGGGTTAAAGTCAGCTAACACCTCGTGTTCGACCCCGGTGTCGGTTTCGGGTTCGGGGTGTTACATTCATTTACATAATTTATTCACTATTTAATTTCATTCCTACTATTTTTAGTGATTTTTCACATCCACATCACTGCTGCTGCCAGCATCTGTTTTTAAGGTAAACTTTACCTATTTCATGATCCTCCATGGATCAACTAGAGTTTGTCATACATATTCCAAAGGTGATCAAGAATAGCCCTTCCCATGGCTAACCGTTACCAACATTTCCATACCTCTCGACGGACAACATACAAAACGATTATAATGCTATGATCAAAGTATATTTAAGCCATTTTCGCATGGCTATCCAAATTTACACAAAACCGAAGGGTACATGACCAACAACAAAAGGGTAGTCCTATACATGCCATTTTCAGAGTTCAACCAAAAGTGTACCAAAAGGGCTTTGATAGTGTGGGCGACTTCGACTTCAAAATCCCGAGTCCGATAGCTGAAGAACCAAAATCTATAAAACAGAGAATCAAAGAAATGGAGTAAGCATTAAATGCTTAGTAAGTTTTGAGCAAAGAGTTTAGACACAACCAAAGTATAGCATTCATGTAGCTAAACGGATAATTTCATATGCACAAATTTTCAATATCATACTTACTTCACATTACCAACCCTTATGTTCATACACAAAAGATCAACTTAGCCAAAGGCCGGTAGCTCATTTATCAACTGAGCGAATACTTATTTGTAAGGGCTCAACTAATTCAAAGCACATACGAAACATACCTCAATGCTGGGATGTTACAAGCGTATTAACTGAATTTTTTACAACAAGATCGTTCATTCCCAAATCACGTACCTTCGGAATTTTAACAGGATATAGCTACTCGTTCAAATGCCTTCGGGACATAGCCCGGTTATAGTAACTCGCACAAATGCCTTCGGGACTTAACCCGGATTTAGTAACTCGCACCAATGCCAACTCGCACAAATGCCTTCGGATCTTAGTCCGGATATGGTCACTTAGCACAAAGCCTTCGGGACTTAGCCCGGACATCATTCGAATAACCATGCACATTTAACAATAAATCATGACACATTCGTATTTCATTTTCATTAGCAAAACTCAAACACAAGACACTTATCACTCTTGCAATTTCGGCTCAACAGCCACACACAAAGAGCATGATTTTGATTTGCTTAAAACATGATCTAATCAAATCATAATTTAAGCTCTATTACTCAAGAACTTACCTCGGATGTGGTCGAGCGATTTCGACAGCTATTCGATCACTTTTTCCTTTCCCTTATCCAACTGTGGTCCTCTAAGCTCTTGAGCTAATTCAAACAAATTTAACTCATTAAAGTCTCATTTTGCTAGCTTATGGCCGAATATGACAAGGAGTTTGATAGGTCATATGGCCACCTTTTAGCTCAAATACACAATGGTCATATGCATTTTTAATCACATCAAGCAATTTAATACAATTCATTCGAACATCAAAAGAGAAGCTCAAGGTACTTAGCCCATATATACATTAGACATTAGAGTCACATATGTACGAAATCACGAATCGAATTCAACATACTAGATAATATTTCCCCTTAGCCGAATTTTCTAAGTCAAGCTAAAGCCATCAATAGGCTACCTATGGCCGAACATACACATAACTTATGTACTTATTCATGTGGCCGAACATACATGTCTATGATGGGGCCGATTGCAACACTTAATACATTCTACAAGTATGGTCATTGTATTGACTAAACACCATTTTGTTTCAAGTTCAAAACTTGGCTAATACACACATATATACACTAGTAACGCATCCTCTCCCTTTCTATCAATTTAACACATGCATTACTCATTAATATACAAAAATTATATTCGGCCTTAGCACACAACTTTCTAGCCGATTCCTCTCCATCTAGCAACTAATGCACATATGTGCTCATTCGTTAGACTCTACTTCATCTAACAACAACCATATTTTTCCCTTCTACTTCCTACCATGGCCGAATGCATCACCACACCATACCATTTCAATTTTTGGTCATGGTTAAACAAAGAACTTAATGTCTCACTCAAAAATGCTAAAAAGAAGATTCAAGAATCATCAATCCACCATCACATGCACCATTACAAAGCTTCACTTTTAGCATGCAAATGATATCAACACAAATCCACCTTAGCCGAATATCATCTCCATGACATAGTAAAGATTTGAACCATGGGATAGTTAGAACTCAAGCTAACTACTAAAATATACATGAATCTCGTGGAGCAACCTCAAACATACCTTAGCCTAGTTACATGCATGGCCGAACCTCTTCAACATTTTCTCCTTTCTTTCCTTTTGAATTTCGGTCAAGGATGTTCAAGGATGAACACACATTTTTTTTTGTTTTCTTTCTTCCATTCACGGCAAAGGGGGGCATGGATGAGACCATTTTTTTTTCATCACTCCTCCCTTTCATTATTTAATTTCCATGCTCATTATTTTATTGTTTCCTCCCATGATGCACCAACACAACATGTCTATGACATGTTTTGCCCATCACCCTTTGTCCATCCTAATGTCATGGCTGCCACTACTAGATGGGGGAAAATTGACATGCGAGTCCCCCCTTTTTCAACATGCACTAATAGGTCCTTATGTTTTGATCTATCACATTTCAAAAATGTCACACATAAGTCCTATTGACTAAATTCACATGCAACTTACTAAATAGAAGCTTAAAATTTTCACACATTTATTATAGACAATAAATATCATATTCAAACAATTTGGTGACTCGGTTTAGCGGTCCCGAAACCGCTTTCCTACTAGGGTCACTTTAGGGCTGTCACACCCAGCCTGGTGTGACTATTATGGGTGCCATAACTAACCGAATCTTCAAATATTTGAAAGCCTTTAAGTATACCTCATGAAGCTTGAACGTCGAGTCCTTCTCCAACAATTTGCATAAGGGTTTAGCAATTTTTGAGAAGTCCTTAACGAATCTTTGATAGAAACCGACGGGGCCCAAAAAGCTCTTAACACCCTTTACAGATGTTGGAGGTGGGAGTTTCTCAATAACATCTACCTTTGCTTTATCTACTTCAATTCCATGTCTCGTTATCTGATGCCCTAGAAAAATCCCTTTTCGTACCATGAAATGGCACTTTTCCCGGTTGAGTACTAGGTTTGTTTCCTCGCATCGCCTTAGTACCTTAGCTAGATTGGATAGGCAATCATCATATGTATCTCCAAATACTGAAAAATCATCCATAAAAACTTCCAAATACTTCTCAAACATGTCAGTAAAAATAGACATCATACATGTTTGAAATGTAGTAGGTGAATTACATAAACCAAATGGCATGCGTCTAAATGCAAATGTACCTTACGGGCAGATGAATATTATCTTGTGCAGATCTTCCGGTGCTACTGTAATCTGATTATACCCCGAGTATCCATCGAGAAAATAGTAGTAGTCTCACCCCGCGAGTCTATCCAGCATCTGGTCCAAAAACGGCAAAGGAAAATGATCTTTCCTAGTTGCCTTGTTCAGCTTCCGGTAATCGATGTAAATTCTCCATTCCATAACCGTTCTAGTCGGTATCAATTGTTATTCTCATTTTCAATTACCGTGATACCTCTTTTCTTTGGCATGCACTGGACCAGACTTACCCATGAACTATTTGAGATGGGGTAAATTATACCCACATCTAACCACTTGATGATTTGTTTCTTGACTACGTCCTTCATGATGGGGTTTAGTCTTCATTGTCCATCAATCGTCCCTTTCTCGCAATCTTCTAGTATGATCTTGTGCATGCATGCAGATAGGCTAATACCGTGGATATCGGCTATGGTCCATCAGATAGCCCTCTTGAATTGTTTCAACACCAAGATGATTTTCTCTTCTTGCTCAGCAGTTAATTCTGCTGAAACAATCACAGGAAGAGTAGAAGAGTTACCTAAATAAACATATTTTAGATGTGAACGTAGTACTTTGAGTTCTAATTTAGGCGGCTCCTCGATTGACACTTTTGGTTGGGCAGGATCCCTTTCCTCTAACTCTAAAGATTCAAAGTAGGATTGCAAAATAAATCCCCTTTGATTAGCTTCTAACAAAGCTAAGTACTCATCCTCCTCTTAATCATTCGGAGGATCTGATGTCAAAATTTGTTCCAACGGATCCTCAACATAGTTGAGCTCCTTCTCCACTATTAAATTTTCTAAATCGGATACTGCAGAACAATCATCAATTGTGTTAGGAAATCGCATAGACTTAAAAATGTTAAATGTTACCTGATCATCCTGAACACGCATAATAAGCTTGCCCTTCTACACACCAATAAGGGTCCTTTCGGTTGCTAAGAACGGTCTTCCTAAGATAATTGGCACTTCTTTATCTATTTCAAAGTCTAGGATAACAAAATCAACAGGGAAGATAAATTTATCTACACGTACCAATACATCCTCGATTTTTCCTTTTGGATGTGCTAAGGATCGATCTGCTAGTTGAAGTGTAACCGTAGTAGGTCTAACTTCACCTATCCCCAACTTTCTAAATATTGACAAAGGCATCAAGTTGATACTCGCACCCAAGTCACAGTGCCTTACCACAATATGTTGCTCCAATGTTGCAAGGTATGGTAAAATATCCAGGATCCTTAAATTTTGGAGGTAGTTTTCCTTGAAGATATGCACTGCATTCCTTCGTTAGAGCTACAGTCTCAAATTCTCTGAGTCTTTATTTTTTGGACAGGGTATCCTTCATGAAATTGATGTAGTTTGGCATTTGCTCAAGTGTTTCAACCAACGGGATTTTGATATGAAGTTATTTAAGTACGTCTAAGAACTTCTTGAATTGAATCTCCTACTTCTAATTTTGAAGTCTTTGAAAGTAGGGTGGTGGTAAGTTCTTTACTGGAATTGGTTGATTCATCTTCTATGGCAATTCTGCATCTGACGGGGTTGTTAGTTGCTCAAAATTAGCTGGTTCTGAAATTACCTTGCCGGGTTTTGTAGATTTTGGTTCTTGTGAAACTAGAATTTCAATGCTCGGTTGAACTTCCTCTAATTCTTGAGCATCAGCTTGCTCCTTTTCAACTTCAATAGTGTTGGGCTCTGCTATCCTTCCACTCCTCAAGGTCAATGCTTTGCAATGCTCCTTCCCCGAATTCCTTGGATTCTCTGTATCACTAGGTAAAGCACCTAATGGTCGGTTCCTAAGTTCAGTTGCAAGCTGGCCTATTTGGTTTTCCAGATTTTTCAATGTAGCTGTTTGGCTTTGGATTAAGGCGTCATTCTTGGCCATGTATGCCTTCAACAGATTTTCTAAGCCATTGGATGGTTCAACTTGAGTTGGTTTCTGAACTTGTTGGGGAAAACCTGGTGGCTGGGTTGATCTAGGTTGAGCGTAAGTGTTACTGGTTCCAGCTCTTTGGTTACTCCAGGAAAAATTCAGGTGGTTTCGCCATGATGGGTTATAAAAATTGGATTGCAGTCCTTGCCTTTATCGGTTTTGGTTCTGGTTACCTATGTAGTACATGGATTATGGGTTTGATGGACATTCTTCAAAAAAATGTCATTCTGCACAATAAACACATGCTATATTTTCAAATTGATTTGGTGGTTGTGCTGCAAAACTGTTAGACCCATTAGTAGTAAGATTTTTAAGCATTGAGAATATTGATGATACTTGAGATGCGAGTGAAGTAAGAGCGTCTACTTTATGTATTCCAGAAACTTGTCTTCCTGACACTGCTCCATTGGTTGTTGCTGTTGGCAATGCTCTCGATAATTTCATAAGCCTCATTATAAGACTTAGAAAGGAGAGCACCATTAGCAGAAGTGTCCACTACCATCCTTGTGTGAGCATTGAGACCATTATAAAATGTTTCAAGTTGGATGCAATGTGGGATTCCATGATGAGGGCACTTTCGTAATAACTCTTTGCACCTTTCCCATGCCTTATACAAGGACTCATCATCCATTTTTTGGAAGGCAATGATCGCATTCCTCAACTTAGCATTCTTGCTAGGCGGGAAATACTTCATAAGAAATCTTTTTGCTAACTCTTGCCATGTGGAAATTGAGTTTGGTGGCAATGAGTCCAACCAGGCTCGAGCTCTGTCCCTCAGCGAATATGGGAACAACTTCAATCATAATGCATCTTCAGGTACTCAAGCTAACTTGAAAGAATCGATCACCTCCATAAATAGTCTTAAATGTAGATGAGGATCTTCAGTCGGTATTCCACTGAATTGGCCTACTGTTTGAAGCATCTGGAACATGACTGGCTTCAACTCGAACAGTTGTGCCTTAATTTGGAGTCTCCTAATACTCGGATTAAGATCATTAAATACTGGCACGGCATACTGTTGTAGAGCTCTATCCCTATTATCAGCAATAAGGATAGGATTTTGAGTAGGGTTTGCTCTGTTTCCTTGATTCAGATTTTCAAAGTTCATTTCTTCGGTCCTTTTCTGATTCTTTTGTCTTCTTCGCTCTCGAAAAGTTTGTTCTATCTCAGGGTCTACAGGGAGTAGGTCAATAATTCTGTCAATACTCATAAACTTCTGAAATAATCACAGAAAAATTAATTAAGTTAAAAATTAAACAGAAAATTAAAGCAAAATGCAAAACTAACAAATTCAAAAAAATGACTTTTTAAAATAGTCCCCGGCAACGGCGCCAAAAACTTGGAACGACGGAAATGTGCAAGTGTGCACAATCGCAACAAGTAATAAAGTGACAAGTAAATGTCGAGTTACTGCACCCACGGGGACTGTGAAAAGGATTATTTATGAATACAATTTAAAACACTTTGGTGAAGAAAAATATTTTGTTTAAAGAGGGTGATTAAAAACTTAAGAAAATTAAAATAAATAAATAAAATGAAGTAAAAGAAAGTTCTAATGCATGATTTCAAAATAAGATTTAATCAAGATGATATAATTGTGTTGGATTAATTACGCTTCTCATCTTAGAATTATTAAACTTATGTTTATATTGTTACAAATAAAATCATGGCAACCCGGTAATTTGCTAACGTATGAACATATTCACATACCAAAATCCATTCATCTCTTGACATATCCCTATGTCAATTCAACTGACTAAACAGATTCTAGTAAGCAAACATGTTATTGCACATTCATACTCATTAAACTAAACTAATCTTTTGCATATCCCTATATTAATTCAAATGATTAATTAAATCTAACAAGCATATAAAAGACTATGTGAGGTAACAATATCCCTACCTTGAAATAGTTTAATCACAATAATCTTGCAAGTTATGCAAGGCAATAATATTGCCAGATACATTGCTAATTTAACCTTCAGCTACATTAGAAGAATAAACATGCACTGATCAAGTACTGTGTCAATTAATTACAATTTCAATCCGTTTAAATAATTAATTCATTAGTTACCTCACAGTCGTAACGCAAGAATAACTTAGTCATGTTTTTACTTAATCAAGCATTTTACTGAGGTCTATAACAACATAAACACGATTTCAACAAATTAAGAAGAGGAAATACAATCAACCCAACACGAATTAAATTCAAACTAAGCTAATAAAATTAACCATTCCAACAACATGAATACTCATAGATATGTTCATCATAACAACAATAAAAATTAAAGAGATAGGGAACAAGAATCAAATCTGGTGGTTTTCCGTGGCTTGACTTGGTTGCTCCATCCTTCCTTCTTGTTGTCCTCACCGACCAAGGCTTCGATGAACACTCAATTGCTGATCCAAAATGGTTGAAGAACACCCCTTTTCCAAGGGAACTGAAATGGAAAAATGAGAGAGGAGAGAAGTGTTGTGAAATGAATGAGGAATGAATGAGATGCTTTGAATAATCAGCCAAGGGGGGCTTTTATAGCTGAGTGTGCCAGCTGGAATTTGCTAAAAATAGCAGCCAAAGAGCCAACCCTTGGCCGGCCACCTCTGTGGCAAAGTTGATGCTTTCAACTTTGCTAAAAATGGCTTGGGACAAATCCAAAAATCCACCAATTGTGGAAGGGTTTGAATGCAACTATGACAAGACTTCAAGGGATTCTTTGCAAGCTTAATTAATCAGGTAATAAGCTTATTTGGGTCAGCATATGGTCGGTTTTGGGCTGCCCAATCTTTGGCCGGTTCACTTCAATTGGTTCAGTTCAACTAGACCACTTTTTCCATAATTAATTAATATTAATTTATTTAGCCCAAATTAAATTGGGTATAAATTAAAATTAATTATATTATGAATTAATACACATAATTGGACCGTCTTAGGCTAGAAATTAATTCGCCTTGATACTTCAAATTGCTTCTCGGTTTTGTGCTTCAAGGAGTTCTGCTGAGCCATTTTTCGCCCTTTGCGCAATTCTGTCAAAAATAACCAAAATTGCTCAAAATTAATTATAAAATTAACTAAAATTCATCATGTTCATATTTTAAGTATAATTTAATTATTTTATAAAAATTAATTATTTTTCGACAAGAATTTAATCGAAACGGTATGATTTTAAGCTAAAAAGGATATGTAAAAATGAGTAAATTTTCGTGTTTCAACATCAGCGTGTAACCTATGAATGTAAAATTTTTCTAAGTGTTTGGAAATTTTTGTATGTGATAGTTTAGTCCCAAACCACTTTTAAGCATGTACTAAGGTCTCGTAGAGCCTTATAAGGGATAATGTAAATGTTTGAGGATGGTTTATATTAATGAATGCATAAATGTTGTTAATGTGGTGTATTATCCAGTAATGCCTCGTAACCCAATTCCCGCAACGGATACGGGTTAGGGCTGTTACAGCGTGTGTCTCAATCGTGTGAGGCACACAGCCTAGCTACACGATCGTGTGACCAATATTTCCAAAAAATTTTAACTTTTTCCTATACTTTCCAAATGATTTCAAATTGGCATCGAAACCTCGTGGGCTCTATTGAATGTATATGATTGTTTTATGATTTCTTTATGTTATTGAATGAAATTAAGTTTAAATGTTTTCGATTGTTCAGTAATGCTCTGTAACGCTAATCTGGTGACGTATATGGGTTAGGGGTGTTACATTTAGTGGTATCAATGCTACAATTTGTCAACTCTCGAGCTGAATGTAGCATGTGTGGAGTCTAGAAATACATGTCATTATATAACATATGATAGTGTGATAACTCCTGACTCAAATTGAACTATGTTTTTATAGAGATAAGATGTCATCCAACCGAGCCGATTCTGGTGAAGTAGAAAGTAATGCACAAGCCTCTCTTCATGAAGCAGCTTCTAGTGGTAGTAGGCTTGTGTCTGAGGGTCGTGGAAGATATGCTAAAGAAGTATTTTTTCCAGATGATGTCTGAGTGGTTTACAGAGTTCGTATGAACGAACCCAACGGCTCAATGACCTTAACCCCCTTCCATACCCCAACTTGTCCTTGTAGTTCCTTAGGGTTTGGAACCAATGTGTGCAAGCAAGCCTCCAGTGGATAAAATTTGAAAGTATGGGGCTGAAGAGTTTCATGGTACAGCTGAAGATGATCCCGAGAAAGCTGAGTTCTGGTTAAAAAACACTGTGAGGGTTTTTAATGAATTGTCTTGTACACTGGTTGAATGTTTAAAGTGTGTTGTTTCCCTGTTGAAAGACTTAGCTTATCAATGGTTGAACACTTTGATCGTGGTAGTACAAAGGGATCATGTGAATTGGGAATTCTTCCAGACAGAGTTTAGAAAGAAATATGTAAGTCAGAGGTTCCTTTATAAAAAATGTAAAGAGTTTCTTGAATTGAAACAGGGTCCAATGACAGTGGTCGAGTATGAGAGAGAATTTGTATGACTCAGCAAATATGCTCGAGAGTGTATACCATCTACGGCTATCATGTGTACACAGTTTGAAAATGGTTTAAATAAAGATATTAAGTTGTTAATCGATATTATTGAGTAGAAAGAATTTATGGTTTTAGTTGATAGAGCTCACAAGGCTGAGGAACTTAGCAAGGCTAAACGAAAAGCAGATTTAGAGGCTCGTGATTCGGGAAAACAACCTATGGGAAGATCATTCTCATCTCCACGAAGAAATTAAAAGAATTTCATAGTTGTTCATCAACTTCGATGGGTTATTCTGGGAGGGATAAAGGAAAACATCATTCAAGCTCAAAACCTCAGGCTATATTTGTAGCGAGTGTGGGTAGTGTCAGGAACAACAAGCCTGAATGTTAGTAATATAATAAACGACACTTCAGTGAATGCAGATTGAAAGATAGATCGTGTTTTAAAAGAAGTTCTTATGATTATTATCTTTGAGATTACCCAGAAAGGTCTGATAAAGAAAAGGCTCAAAATACTCGTTCGAGTAGCAGACTACGAGAGGGAGGCCACCCCATAACACTGGAAATACAGGTAGCAGTCGATGTGTAACGAAAGGTTCTGCTGTTAGATCTGAGGCACGTGCAGCAACTACGGCTTATAGGATTCGTGCTCGAGAAGAAGTTTCAGCATCTGATGTGATTCGATACATTTTCTATCGTCCATACTAATGTTAATGCTTTGATTGACCCGGGTTCAACACACTCATATGTAGGCACAACTTTAGTGTCGGATAAAAAAATACCTTTTGAGTCTACTGAATTTGTGGTTAAAGTAATGAACCTTCTATGTCAGTATGTATTATGGATAAAGTCTGTAAAAATTGTCCTCTAATGATTCGGGGTTACAACTTTTTGACTGATTTGATGTTTTTACTGTTTGATGAGTTTGATGTAATTTTGGGTATAGACTGGTTACCGCTACATGATGCTATTGTGAACTGTAGATGAAAGCATATCATGTTGAAATGTCAGAATGGTGAAAAGATGGCACATCTAATGTTATTTCAGCTATGACAGCACAAAAATATGTTAAAAAGGGCTGTGAAACGTATCTCGCTTATATATTTGATTCTAGGATTTTGGAATTGAAATTAGAATCAGTTCCTACTGTATGCGAGTTCACAGATTTATTACCAAAAGAATTACTAGGATTGCCACCAATCAGAGAGATTGAGTTTACTATTAAATTAACCTCAGGAACATCTTCGATACCGATAGCTTCGTATAGAATTGCAGTTACAGAATTAAAATAGTTGAAGGCACAGTTGCAAGAGTTGACAGATAGGGGCTTTACTTGGCTCAACTTTTCCTTTAGAGTGCATCTGTTTTGTTTGTTAAGAAAAAAGATAGGTCCATGCTATTGTGTATTGAGTACCGACAGCTCAACAAAGTCACGTTAAAAAAAATATCATTTGCCACGTATTGATGATTTGTTTGATCAGCTAAAAGCTGCGACAGTGTTTTCAAATATCAACCTTCATTCTGGATATTATCAGCTACGGGTTAAAGACTCGAATGTGTCGTAAACTATATTCAAAACCAGGTATGGACATTATGAGTTTATGTTTTGCCATTTGGTTTAACCAATGCACCTATTGTGTTTATGGATTTGATGAATAGAATATTCAGACCGTATTTAGATAGATTTTGTAACAGCCAAATTTAGGGCCTAGTTAGAGTAGTGGTCTCGAGACCATAAATCTAAAGTCAAATAAATTATTTTATAATTATTTAGATGTTATAGCATGTTTTTAAGAGTGTATTAAAAATTTGGCGAGTTAATTGTGACGTTTGTGAGCCCAATTGCGAAAAAGGTCGCATAAATTGCAAATGTCCTATTTTGATAGCTAAAAGTGTCAAATAGCTAGAGAATAAAACTTGGGGGTCTTTAAAGAGCAATTAGACCCTATTGTGATAGCTTGGCTGACCATGAGAGATGAAAAGTGTTCTAAAGTCAACATTAGGTAATGTTGATGTCATAAGGTGTATTATTATAATGCCAAAAAGCCTAGCTATCATTTTCTTTTCTTCATTCTTTCTTTTGACCAAAATTTTCAGCAAAGAAATGGGGTTTTAAGAGCTTGAAATTTCAACAACTTTAAGCCTTCACAAGTAAGTGATTTTAATGGCTTTTCTTGAATATTTTTGTACTTTTGAGACCCTTGAAGCATGAGCTTTCAAATGAGGGTGTTATTTTGCAAAATGATCAAGAGTGTAGAGGTTTTCCATGAAAGGGTTTGTAATGTTTGCTGAGTTTTTATGGAAGAAAATAAGTCTTGGGTGTGTTATGAACAACTTTTGTGAAATGTGTTAGCATGAAAACACCAAAAAGGATTATATTGCATAAGTTGTAAAATAGATGTTAAGTATGTGAAATAGTTGGAATTTGGAGTTGCTATAAGAGTAAAAAGGGTTCGGCTAGGCTTAATATATGAAGAAATTCGATAAAAATTGATTTTCGGGCCTAAGGGTAAAATAGTCATTTTGCCAAACTCTAGGGGAAAAGTGGTCATTTTACTAGAGATATAAATTTTTTATTTCTTAATTTATTTAGTAACTAAATAAGTGTATTTTTCTATTATAAATCAAGAAATACCGAATCTAAACCTAGATCGGGGGAAAGCCAAGCAAATCGACTAAATCGACTAGTCGCCACATTTTGTAATCCGAGGTAAGTTGTATATAAATAATACAACTACACTAATAATATATGTGTCTGAATTATGTTGGAATTATTATAGCATAAATTGCTTGATTGTAGAAATGAGAAAATATGATGAGAATAGAGATAGTAGAATTCCCGATTGAACCTTGAGAAATAAAACGGATATTCATGCCATAACGTTTGGGTCACTTGTGTGAGCTAGGGTAAGACATGTGTGAGACATGCATCGGCCACATTATGAGAACCACTGTAATACCATGCATGGGACATGGCATCGGCATTGAGACGAGTGCTAGTGTAAGACATGTTTGGGACATGTATCGGCCTCGAGACGCAAGCCAGTGTTAGACATGTCTGGCACATGTATTGGCTATGAGATGTGTCAGTGTTAGACCATGTTTGGGACATGGCATCGACACTTGATCCCATGTTTGAGGCTAAATGAGTATCTGATAATGTTCTAAATGGTTCAATGGTGAAAGTATGATTTCAAGTTAACAAGGAAAGTATAACCATGTTGTGAGTGGTACAGATACCTATATGGTATGTATGAAATGTGAGCTCAATATATGCTATATAAGGTGTATTGAATATTGATGGGTAAGTTTTGCTTATGCCACTTGTGTATGATAATACTTGTTGATGAATGGTAAATCTATGTTGTATATTTATTTATGTGCAACTTACTAAGCTTATACTTACTCCCTCTCCTTTTTCATTTTCTTATAGTGCTGCCTATCTAGCTCAAGGACCAAGAAGTTAAAGATATCGATCACACTATCAATCGAAGCATTCGGTATAGTTTGATTTATATTTTTGAATATGGCATGTATAGGGTTTAGACTTTTCTATTTTTGTGTCATTGAGAACTGGCCAAATGTGTTGGCTTGGGTTGGAAACCCTTCATTTTGTATTAAGCCTTGAATGATAGCAAATATTCATTTTGATGTATTGAAATGAAGTTACTCTGAAGAATGAGTAATTGCTTAATTGATATGTATTCTATTGTGGCTGATTGGTTTAAATAAGTTATTCATGTATTGGTTTGGTTGCTTTTGTGTAGGCTGTGTAAGTAAGGGTGGCAAGAAGGCTTGGTACATAGCCTTACATCGTCCATACGGGTAGACACACGGGCGTGTGTTTAGGCCGTGTATGACACACAGTCTGCCCCATGGGAGTGTAGTCCGACCATGTGTCCCCTGCACGTAAAAATTTCAAGTCTGTATACATGGTAGTAAACGCACGGGCAAAAACACGGCCGTGGGCCTCAGCCGTGTGATGGGCACATCCTAGCTTGGACATGTGACATTTTAGGGATGTTGACGTCAGAAATAGAATGTCCATGGTTTTGCACATGGGCGTGTCATGGTTGTGTGAAGGACACAGGCCAGGGACACAGGCGTGTGCCAAGCCATGTGAAAACCGCTATAGGTGTGCATTTAGAATTAATTCCACAGAGTGGAGGATACAGACGTGTCCTTGTATTGCTTAGGCCTTGTGAGGCACCCGGGCCACCAACACGACCACGTTGGAATGGCCACACGGGCGTGTGCCCTATTTCAAAGTTAAATTTTCTATAGATGGTCTAAGGACCCGAGTTGATCCCGAATATTTTTTAATGGTCGATTTGAGGCTCGTAGGCCTATAATAAGAAATCCAAAGTAGAAATTGAAAAAGTTCTAAATTGGACCAAGTCTTAGTGACTTGGAGAACGTTTCTGTGCATGAGATTGAGTTAGGTAATGCCTCGTATTCCGCTCCAGTATGGGTTACAGGTATGGGGTGTCAGATTTAGTGGTTTCAGAGCTATGGTTTACTCAGTTCTAGGACTAACCTAGCAAAAGTACGAGTTTATCTATACATACCATAACTGTATATTGATAGTGTGACGACTTCTGATGATTATAAAGTGTATTTTTTTATATAGTAAATGGATCTTGATAGAGCCATGGTGGACGACGTAGAGAGTAACGCAGCGGCTCCCGCAGAAGGGACCGCGCCAATTGAGAGTGAGCCCGTGACTATGGGCCAAGGCGGAGGGGCTAAAGAAGCCTATCTCCAAATGATGGATGCTTGGTATACGGAGTTCATTCGTGGGAATCCGAACACTCTACCTCCTCCACCTCCTCTAATTCTTCAGTATGCCCCGGTAGCTCTGCAAGACGCGGACATGATTAGGAGGGAGAAACCTCCAGTGGATAAGATTTGAAAATAAAGGGTCGAGGAATTTCGGGCTAGTATAGATGATGACCTAGAAAGGGCAGAGTTTTGGTTGGAGAATACAATTAGGGTATTAGATGAACTATCGTGCACACCTGAAGAGTGCGTGAAGTGTGCAGTGTCAGTCCTACGGGATTCGACTTATCACTGGTGGAATACTCTCGTGTCTGTTGTACTGAGAGAAAGGATCACTTGGGAATTCTTCCAAGAAGAATTCTAGAAAAAGTATATTATCCAAAGGTTCATAGATCAAAAGAGGAAGGAATTTTTAGAGCTAAAGTAAAGCCGAATGTCAGTGACGGAATATGAGCGTGAATTGTGAGACTCAGTAGGTATGCGCGGGAGTGCGTGTCTACAGAAGCCAGTATGTGTAAGAGGTTCAAGGATGGTCTTAATGAGGATATCTGAGTATTTGTTGGCATCCTAGAACTAAGAGAATTTGTAGTTCTCATTGAGAGAGCATGCAAGGAAGAAGAGTTGGTAAAAGAGAGGAGGAAAGCGACTATTGAGTCGCGAGATTAAACAAAGAGACAGATGGGGAAATCACACCAGTCCTTATCTAAGAGATCGAAGGAATTCACTACTTGATCGAATGCTTCAGTGGGGTTTTCAAATAGAAACAAGAACAGCAGAACACAACTTCTAGAGTCCAGACCACTTCTGTTGTGAACGTCGGTAGTGCTCGGCCGAATAAGCCAGAATGTTCACAATGTGGTAGACGTCACTTTGGTGAGTGCCGGGGGAATGAAAGTGGTTGTTTTAAGTGTGGATCATTAGAACATTTCATCCGAGACTGTCCTAAAATGGAAGAGAGAGAAAAAGCAAGAAGCGAAGGCAAGTAGTGCTCCTTTGAGGGGTAGACCACAAAAGAACCCGGGAAGCGGGGCTACTAGTAGATGTGCACCAAGAGATGTTGCAGTGAGGTTCGAGGGCAGAGCGCCTGCAAGGACTTACACTATTCGTGCCTGTGAAGAGGCAGAGTCTCCCAACGTGATCACGCGTACCTTTTCTACCCATGATATATCTGTTGTTGTATTAATTGACCCTGGGTCTACCCACTTTTATATTTGTATGGAATTAATATCTCGTATGAACATGTTAGTAGAGCCCACAAAATTTGTGACAAAAGTGTCCAACCCCTTGGGTAGATATGTGCTAGTAGACCAAGCGTGTAGAAATTGCCCTTTAATAATTAGGGGTCATTGTTTTCTGGCCAACTTAATGTTGTTGCCGTTTAATGAATTCAATGTAATCCTTGGGATGGATTGGTTGACTTCTCATAGTGTTGTAGTGGACTGTGGGAGAAAAGTAATTGAACTGAAATGGAAAGACGGTAATATTCTTCGAGTTGGGCTAGATGAATCAAATAATTTTCCCATGATAATATCGTCGTTGATTGCTGAGAAATATTTGAGGAAAGGATATGAGGCTTATCTCGTTTTTTGTGCTAAATACTCAAGTGTCTAAATCGAAGGTGGAATTGGTACTAGTGGTTTGTGAGTTTACAGATGTGTTTCCGGAAGAATTACCTGGACTACCTCCAGTAAGGGAAGTTGAGTTTGGAATCGATTTAGTACTGGGCGCGATACCCATTTCTATTGCTCCGTATAGGATGGCTCTGACCGAATTAAAGGAGTTAAAGGCTCAGCTTCAGGAGTTGACGGATAAAGGTTTCGTGAGACCTAGTTCTCCATCGTGTGGCACACCAGTGTTATTTTTGAAAAAGAAAGATGGGTCGATGAGGTTATGTATCGACTATAGATAGCTCAATAAGGTAACAGTGAAGAACAAGTATCCTTTGCCAAGGATCGATGACCTGTTTGATCAATTAAAGGGAGCCACTGTATTTTCCAAGATTGACCTGAGGTTAGGATACTACCAGTTAAGGGTGAAAGAGCAAGATGTACCGAAGACTATATTTCAGACAAGATATGGGCATTATGAGTTCCTCGTCATGCCTTTTGGTTTGACTAATGCCCTAACGGTGTTTATGGATTTGATGAACCGTATTTTTCAGCTGTATTTGGATAAGTTCGTGGTGGTCTTTATCAACGACATACTGATTTAATCGAGTGATGAGAATGGGCACGCGAAGCATTTGAGAACTGTGTTACAAACCTTGAGAGATAATAAATTGTATGCCAAGTTCAGTAAGAGTGAATTTTGGCTTAAGGAGGTCGGATTTCTTGGACACATTGTGTCGGGTGACGGGATTAGAGTTGACCCAAGTAAAATCTTGGCTATTGTTGAGTGGAAACCACCGAAGAATATCTCAGAGATCCGAAGTTTTTGGGATTGGCCAGATACTATAGGTGGTTTGTAAACGGATTTTATATGATAGCTACTTCGGTAACATGATTACTGCAAAAAGATTTCAAGTTCGAATGAACAAAAAAGTGCTAACAGAATTTCAAGCAATTAAAGGCTTTGTTGACCGAAGCCCCAGTGTTAGTGCAACCGGAGTCGGGTAAGTAATTTATGATATTTAGCATCGCTTCCTTGAATGTTTTGGGGTGCGTGCTTATGCAAGAAGGTAATGTTATAGCCTATACCTCAAGATAGCTACAGCCACATGAGAAAAATTACCCGACGCACGATCTAGAGTTGGCCGCCATCGTGTTCGCATTGAAGATTTGGAGGCACCATTTGTATGGAGAGAAATGCCGAGTATTCACTGATCACAAGAGTCTTAAGTACTTGATGACTCAAAAGGAGTTAAATTTGCAGCATCGATTATGGTTAGAACTAATAAAGGATTATGAGTTAATTGTCGACTACCATCCGGGAAAGGCGAATGTAGTCGCTAACGCTTTGAGTAGAAAGTCATTGTTCACTTTAAGAGCCATGAATATTCAGTTTTCTATGTCTAGCGATGGTTCGGTCCTAGCAGAGTTGAGAGCTAGACTGACATTTCTACAAGAGATCCGTGAAGCTCAAGAAGGTGATAAGGAGTTGTAAGCTAAGATGGCTTAGTGTGAGACAGAAAATAAATTCGAGTTTCGTGTTGGTGTCGATGGGTGTTTGATGTTCAAAGATAGAATTTGTGTACCCAAGAACAACAAGTTGATCAGGAAGATTTTAGATGAGGCACATAGCAGGTGTTTGTCCATCCACCTGGGTAGTGTGAAAATGTACAATGACATAAAGAAAATGTATTGGTGGTCGGGGATGAAAAGAGATATTTCAAAGTTCGTTTCCAAGTGTCTTGTTTGTCAACAAGTGAATGCTGAACACCAAGTACCTTTGGGTCTACTTCAGTCCATCATGGTCCCCGAGTGGAAGTGGGATCAGATCACTATGGATTTTGTGACGGGTTTACCGGTAACCCCGAAGAAAAAGGATGTTGTTTGGGTTGATGTGCATAGGCTAACAAAGTCGGCATATTTTATACCAGTGCGTACCGACTACTCCCTTGAGAGATTGGCTGAATTGTATGTTTTCGAGATTGTGAGACTACACGAGGTGCCCTTGTCGATTGTTTCAGATAAGGACCTGAGATTTACCTCGAGGTTTTGGAAAAAAGTTACAAGAGGCATTGGGAACAAAGTTAAGTTTTAGCACAGCATTTCACTCGCAAACCGACAGCCAATCTGAAAGAGTGATTCAGATTTTGAAGACATGTTGCGGTGTTGTGTTCTTGAGTTTCAAGGCAGTTGGGAAAGGTACTTACCATTGGTTGAATTCGCCTACATTAACAGTTATCAGACAAGTCTGAAAATGGCACCTTATGAGGCTTTGTATGGGTGAAAGTGTCGAACGCTCTTATATTGGACTGAGCTCAGAAAGAGTCAGATTCAGGGGTCGATTTAATCAAAGAGACTGGAGAGAAAGTTAAAGTTATTCGTGACTGGTTAAAGGCTTACTCGGATAGACAGAAATCCTACGCGGATTTGAAATGAAAGGAATTGAATTTCAAGTCGGTGATAAGGTATTTTTGAAAGTATCCCTGTGGGGGAAAGTCCTCAGGTTTGGTAGAAGAGGCAAGTTGAGTCCTCATTTCATAGGACCTTATGAGGTTATCAAGAGAGTAAGACCGGTTGCCTATCGATTGGGTTTGCTAATAGAATTGGAAAAGATTCATGACGTGTTTCATGTATCCATGCTACTCCGATATAGATCAGACCCAAGCATTTGATTAAGCCAATAGAGGTCGAGATTCATCCGGACATGACTTATGATGAAGAGCAGATCAAGATTTTAGCTCGGGAAGTCAAACAGTTGAGGAATAAGAGCATAGCGCTCCTGAAAGTTTTATGGCAGAGACATGGAGTCGAGGAAGCCACATGGGAACCTGAGGAGACTATGAGAAATCAGTACTCAAATCGATTCACCGGTAAGATTTTCGGGGACAAAAATCCCTAAGGGGGAGAAATGTAATAGCCCGATCTAGGGCCTAGTCAGAGTAGTAGTCTTGGGACCACAAATCTAGAGTCGAATAAATTATTTTATAATTATTTAGATGTTATAGCATGTTTTTAAGAGTGCGTGAAAAATTTGGTGAGTTAATTGTGACGTTTGTGAGCCCAATAGTGAAAAAGGACTAAATCGCATAAAATGCAAAAGTCCAATTTTGATAGCTAAAAGTGTGAAATAGCTAGAGAATAAAAATTGGGGGTCTTTAAAGGGAAATTAGACCCTATTGTGATAGCTTGGTCGGTCATGAGAGATGAAAAGTGTGGTAAAGTTAACGTTAGGTAATGTTGATGTCATAAAGTGTATTATTATAATGCCAAAAAGCCTAGCTATCATTTTCTTTTCTCCATTCTTTCTTTTGACCAAAATTTTTAGCAAAGAAATGGGTTTTTAAGAGCTTAAAATTTCAGCAACTTTAAGCCTTCATAAGTAAGTGATTTTAATGGCTTTTCTTGAATATTTTTGTACTTTTGAGACCTTTGAAGCATGAGCTTTCAAATGAGAGTGCTATTTTGCAAAATGATAAAGAGTGTAAGGTTTTTCCATGAAAGGTTTTGTAATGTTTGCTGAGTTTTTATGGAAGAAAATAAGTCTTGGGTGTGTTATGAACAACTTTTGTGAAAGGTGTTAGCATGAAAACACCAAAAAGGACTATATTGCATAAGTTGTAAAATAGATATTAAGTATACGAAATAGTGGGAATTTGGAGTTGCTATACGAGTAAAAAGGGTTCGGCTAGGCTTAAGATAAGAAGAAATTCTATAAAAATAAATTTTTGGGCCTAGGGGTAAAATGGTCATTTTGTCAAAGTCTAGGGGCAAAATGGTCATTTTACCAAAGATATGAATTTTTGATTTCTTAGTTCTATTTAGTGACTAAATAAGTGCACTTTGCTATTATAGATCAGGAAATACCGAATCCGAACCTAAACCGGGGGAAAGCCAAGCAAATCGACTAAATTGACTACTCGCCACATTTTGTAATCCGAGGTAAGTTGTATATAAATAATACAACTACATTGATAATATATGTGTTTGAATTATGTTGGAATTATTATAGCATAAATTGCTTGATTGTAAAAATGAGAAAATGTGATGAGAATAGAGATAGTAGAATTCCCGATTGAACCTTAGGAAATAAAACGGATATTCATGCCATAACATTTGGGTCACTTGTGCTAGTGTAAGACATGTGTGGGACATGCATTGGCCTCAAGACGTAAGCCAGTGTAAGACATGTCTAGGACATGCATCGGCTACGAGATATGTCAATGTAAGACCATCTCTAGGACATGGCATCGGCACAAATATGCTAGAACTTGTGTAAGGCCATGTCTGGGACATGGCATCGACACTTAACCCCATGCTTGAAGCTAAATGAGTATCGATAATGTTCCAAATGGTTCAACGGTGAAAGTATGATTTAAAGTTAACAAGGAAAGTATAACCGTGTTGTGAATGGTTCAGGTACCTATATGGTGTCTATGAAATGTGAGCTCAATATATGCTATATGAGGTGTATCAAATATTGATGAGTAAGTTTTTCTTATGCCACTTGTGTATTATGATACTTGTTGATGAATGGTAAAGTTATGTTGTATATTTACTTATGTACAATTTACTAAGCTTTATGCTTCCTCCATCTCCTTTTTCATTTTCTTATAGTGTCGCCTATCTAGCTCATGGACCACAGGAAGTCAGAGATATCGATCACACTATCAATCGAAGCTTTCGGTATAGTTTGATTTATATTTTTGAATATGGCATGTATAGGGCTTAGACTTTTCTATTTTTGTGTCATTGAGAACTGGCCAAATGTGTTGGCTTGGGTTGGAAACCCTTCATTTTGTATTAAGCCTTGAATGATAGCAAATATTCGTTTTGATGTATGCAAAATGAAGTTACTCTCATGAATGAGTAATTGCTTAATTGATGTGTAGTCTATTGTGGCTGATTGGTTTAAATAAGTTATTCATGTATTGGTTTGGTTGATTTTGTGTAAGTTGTGTAAGTAAGGGTTGCAAGAAGGCTTGGTAAATAGCCTTATATCGTCCACACGGTCTGCCCCATGGGCGTTTAGTCCAGCGGTGTGTCCCTTGCACGTAAAAATTTCAAGTCAGTATACATGGTAGTAAACACACGGGCAGATACACTACCTAGCACACGAGAGTGTGCCTTGGCCGTGTGACATTTTGGGGATACTGACGTCAGAAACAGAATGTCCATGTTTTTGCACATGGACTAGGATACAGGTGTGTCATGGCCGTGTGAAGGACACAGGCCTGGGACACGGGCTTGTGCAAGGTCATGTGAAAACCCCTGTAGGAGTGCATTTAGAATTAATTCCACAAGGGTAGAGGACACGGGTGTGTCCCTATATTGCTTAGACCATGTAAGCCATACGGGCCATCAATATGACCACGTTGGATGGCCACACGGGCGTGTGCCCTATTTTAAAGTCAAATTTTCTATAGATGGTTTAAGGACCCGGGTTGATCCTGAATAGTTTTTAATAGTCGATTTGGGGCTCATAGGCCCATAATAAGAAGTCCAAAGTAGAAATTGAAAAAACTCTAAATTAGACCAAGTCTTGGTGACTTGGAGAACGTTTGTGTGTATGAGATCGAGTTAGGTAATGCCTCATATTCCGCTTCGGTGTGGGTTACGGGTATGGGGTGTTACAGATTTGTTGTTGTATTCATTGTTGACATTCTGATCTATTCATGAGGTGAGACAGAGCATGCCTAGCATTTGAGATTTTGCAGGCTCTGTGTGAAAAATAATTGTTCGCTAAGTTTAGAAAGTGTGAGTTTTGGCTCTGAGATGTTGGATTTTTGGTACATGTAGTGTCAATAGACGGTATTAGAGTTGATCTGAGTAAAATCTCAATTGTAGTGGACTGGAAACCTCTAAGAAATGTGTCAGAAGTCTAAAGTTATCTTGGTTTAGCCAGATATTATAGAAGATTTGTGAAGGTATTTTTAATAATTGCTACACCACTGACGAAACTGCTTCAAAAAGATGTCAAGTTCGAATAGCCTGAGAAGTGTAAGCAAAGTTTTTGCTAGTTGACAGCGTTGTTAACCAAGGCACTTGTGTTGTTTCAACTAGAGTCCGGTAAAGAATTTGTGATTTATAGTGATGTTTCATTGAATGGTTGTGTTGGTTCAACTAGAGTCCGGAAAAGAATTTGTGATTTATAATGATGCTTCATTGAATGGTTTGGGTTGTATTTTGATACAAGAAGGTAAAGTGATAGCGTATGCTTCTTGACAGTTGAAACTACAAAAAAAGAATTATCTGACTCTCGATTTAGAGGTTGCAACTATTGTATTTTGCTTTAAATATTTTGCGACACCATTTGTACAGAGAAAAATGTCATATCTTCACGGATCACAAAAGCCTAAAATATTTGATGGGAGAGAAAAATTTTAATTTGAGATAGCGTAGATGGATTGAGTTGCTAAAAGATTATGATTTGATCATTGATTATCACTCGGGCAAGGCCAATGTCATTGTTGATGCCTTGAGTAGAAAATCTCTATTTGTGTTGTGAGCTTTGAACACACGGTTGACATTTTTGCAACATATTTGTGAGGCTAAAAAATGTGATGTAGAATTGATCGCTAAACAGAAACTGATTGAATTGACATCTGATTCAGACTTTCATGTTGGTTCAAATGACAGTTTGTACTTTAAAAATAGAATTTTTGTTTCGAGAAGCTCTGATAACATTCAAAAGATTTTACAGGAAGCTTGCAGTAGTAACTTATCGATTCATCCTAATAGTAATAAAATGTATGGTAATTTGAAGCAGATGTACTGGTGGCCAAGTATGAAATAAGAGATTTCAGAATTTGTATCAAAATCTTCGATCTGTTAGCAAGTTAAAGTCGAACATCAGGTACTTTCTAGTTTATTGCAACTTGTGATGATTCTAGAGTAGAAATGGGAATGTGTTACGATGGATTTTATATTAGGATTGCCTCAATCTCTAAGAAAGAAAGATGTTGTATGGGTCATTGTAGATCGTTTGACTAAATTCACATATTTCATTCCAGTGTTTACAGATTATTCACTCGAGAGATTTGCAGAATTGTATGTTTCTGAGATTGTTAAACTGCACGGTGTACCGATTTCTATTATTTCTAATAGAGATCCATAGTTTATGTCTCGATTCTAGATTAAGTTAAACAATGCTCTAGGTATTTGACTGCATTTTAGTACAGAATTTCATCCATAAACTGATGGTCAATCTGAGCAAGTAATTCAGATGCTCAAAGATATGCTTTGATGTTTTGTTTTAGAGTTCGAAGGTAACTGGGAGAGATTCCTATCGTTGGCTGGATTTGCATACAATAACAGTTATTAGGCGAGTATTAAAATGACACCGTACGAAGGTTTGTATTGTAAAAAATGTCAAACTCCGTTATACTGCACTGAGCTGAGTGAGAAAATGTTATTCGGTGTTGATTTGATTCAAGAAACTGAAGAAAAAGTCAAAGTGAGACGTGAAAGTTTGAAAGTAGTTTTTGATCAACAGAAATCTTACATAGATTTGTAAAGAAAAGATATAAATTTTCAAGTTGGCGATAAGTTATTTCTAAAATTATTGCCTTGGAAGAAAGTTCTCCGATTTGGCTAAAAAGGAAAGCTTAGTCCACGGTTTATTGGGTCGTATGAAATCATCGAGGGGACTGGACCAGTAGCTTAACGGTTGGCTTTACCGTCATAGTTAGAAAGATTCAAAATGTATTTCATGTATTGATGTTATGACGGTATTGATTAGATCTTTCACATGTGATTTCTCCTATAGATGTTAAGACTCATCCCGATATGACATATAGTGAAGAACTGATCAAAATTTTAGCTCAGGAAGTTAAAGAATTGAGAAGTAAAAGCATAGCTTTAGCTAAAGTTCTCTAGCAATACCCGAACCTATTTTATGGTAAGATTTTCGAGGACGAAAATTCCTTTAGGAAGGAGAGTTGTAACAACCTATTTTTAGTGATATTGAAACACTGGTTTCAGGACCATAAATTTGATGAGTAAATTATTATTTTATTATTTTAATGTCTACAAGAATATATTAAGGTTGTGATAAAATTTCATTAAGAAATTTTGATGTTTACATAGTTAATTAAGTAATAATGACTAATTTATAAAAGGTGAACAAGTTGATTTCTATTAGTTAAAAGGGCTAAATGGCTTTGGAAAGGGAAGTAAATGGACTTGGATGATAATTATACTATATATGTTGATAGTGGATGTTTATGGCATGGTTTAATTGAAATTTTGCTAATTTTTAAAGGTTAATATGGTAAATGGGTAAATAAACTTCAAAACAAAACAAAAGAAAAAGGTATCATGTTATTCTTTTCTTTTTTAACTGATTTCAAGAGAAAGAAAACATCATTGATGAATTCAAGTTTCGGGAAGCTTATAGCCTTGTGCATGGTATGATTTTGTACTCCATTTTTAATGATTTTTATGTTTTTGAGTTCATTGTAGCTTAACCTAGCTAGTTTGGGGGTTAATTTGTAAAACTATTAAAGGTTGAGGGTTATGCCATGAATGTTCTTAAATGGTTTTTTATGTTAAATGTGTAATGCCCCAAAATCTAAGTATTTATTTTTGTATGTTGTGTTGCACAAATGCATGCTTGCTTCAGTGGTTAAGTGTCCTGAGAAGTGTTGGAAAAGTCCTGAGTCCAAGCCTTGGCTTGTACAATTTTTTTTTACTTGAATAAACCCTGTCTCTAGTCAGTAGGCTTCTTAAATAAATGTGGATAAAACATGAAAAAAAGGGCCTACTGGTGTAGGTGTAAGTGGCATGTAAAGTGTTCCTTGGGGTCTAAGGTTCTAGGCTTGGCCATGCAAAATGAGCATTTTATTTTGCTGCAAGCACCGTGAAAGTGTCCTAGGTTGGCCAAAACTGAGGTGGTCGAATGGACTTTAAATTGAGTGGTTGAGAGGGGAATGGATGACATGAGGGATTGTAGGAGAAAATAGAGGATTTGGATAGAGGAGTGATCAGTTGGAGTGAGTTGTGGAGGGATTTGGGGAGAGTAATCTTAGGAGTGATTTTAGGAGAAGTTTGAGGGATTCTGAAAGAAAGGAGAGGTTGTGCTCAAATTGACTTATTGATCAGAGAGTTTTTGCTGAGGTTGGAAAGGTTGGAAGAGTCAAGTGAGGGGATTGTTTAGAGGTCTTGCCGAGTTAGGAGTTTCTTTTTGAAAAAATTGACATTAGCTCACCCTTTTTGCCTTTGGTGCCGAATTTAGCTTTGGTTATCTCTTCCCTCTACTTCTCGGTTTGGCTTTCTCCTTCTTGAGGCCGGATATCGCTTTCAGGTATCTTCTCATTTCTTTTATTGACTATTCCAATTTTTCTTCTTCTCTCCCTCTTCCTTCTCTCTATTCTTTCTCCCTCTTCTCAATCAATTTCTTCTTTGGCCGAATACCCTTGTTCTTCCCCATTCTTAACTCTTTTGGGTTTCAATGTTTGCACCTTCGTACTGTTGCCGAATAGTTTTTCTCTCTTTCACTCTTTCTAATCTTTCGATTTTCATCAGGCTTCCCTCTTTCGCTGCTTAAGCCGAATACTTTTTTTTCCTTGTTGCTGAATCCCTTCTTTCTTTCTTACTTGTTGAATCACTTTCAATTTCTAGAACCTTTTTGAGAAGTGAAAGACTATTCATTAATATTAAAGCGATTAAATCTCTCTTTGCACTCAATTAAAGGTAACTTGGCCTTATTTATCACGTGTTAAACTTTGGTGCATGGCTTATGTTATAGGGTTTTGGTTGATTGCCTTATTTTCCCCTAACTCTGGTTTTGTGTTTTCAATAAGTCAGTATATGTTAATTCAAGCCATTTGTTTATGCAATCATCGTTAATGGATTTCGCTGGTAATGCAGCTATTCGACAAGGAGGGTGTAATCAACCTTCGTTAGTGGTTTAAGCAGGCTAAACCACACCCGTTCAATCAAGGCAAGTATCAAATATTTTTTTGGGGTTAAGTGTTAAAAATAGAGTGAGTAACCCTATTGCCAAACGACTAATTGAATTCCTTGAATGAATGTAGGTTTTGTAGCTTCTGGACCTTTAGCACTTTTCGTAAACAAGATGTGTAGCAACACTGCCATAATCGTAAATTGGTAAAAGCCGAAATAGGTAACCGTCTACTCTACACGAGCGTGCCCTTGCTCGTATGGTGATCCGAACGCCTAAATGTGGGTGTAAGATCGTTAAGGCCGACCATGAGCGATTTCGTGGCCTGAGGCTGATTTGGGCCAAAATGGACCGTGTGGGCCTCACACAGGTGAACCACATGGACATGTGGAGAATTGTGGGCCAGGATATGTAATCTACATGGCCGAGGCCATTTCTGGGGCTGTGTGGGCCACATGGGCGTGTTGGCCCACATGGGCCCGAATGACTGGCATTGGGCCCACTTTCACTGTTTGACTGTCAAGGTTACACGGGTGGCCCGGGACGACTGTGGACCTACGGTTGCGTCAGTCAGTATACCTAGACCCCAAATTGATAAATGTCTGTTATGCCCTATAAGATGTATGACTGTGATTGAGCATGCCATTTTATATATATTGCATACACGTATGATACTATGATATGTTGCATGGGGATGGGTTTATTATGATTGGAGGAAATGTACTGTACTGCCAGCTCTGCTGCAAATACTGATTAAGTGTTGTAACCAGTGCTAATTTGGAGTGTAGGAATGGGTGGGATGCTTTTATCCCCACATGGAGTGTAGGGCTGTACGGAGTGGAGTGTAGAGGTTGGTTGGGTAGGATTTCTAATTGCCTATCTATATTGCTACTGTTACTAAAATGGGCTAGGACCCACACTGATACTGATACTGTAATGGGCTAAGGCCCTAATTGAAACTAAACTGTTACTGATTTGGGCTCAGGCCCAAACTGTGGTTGCCTATTGTATGATTGACTGTATGTTTTTAAGGGATTACACAATGAGTTTTCAAAAACTCACCCTTCTGTTTATCTGTACAGTTAATCCCCAGGCTTAGGCGCGTCGGTGCTGTGAGGGACTCGAAGGTGGCCACACAACCGCACATGCTTCCATATTTGCCTTGTCATTTACAAGAAATTTAATTTGGGTATTTGTTTTTGTAATAAGGATTTTTTAATCTTTAACTTTTAATTTGGGGATTTTATTTATTTTGTTTCATACTTGTTAGTAGTAGGACTTGGATTTTCAAAAAGATAAATATTTTTTCAAAACAGCACACTTACGCAACATATTTTAAAAGCCTCTACAAAAAACAATATTTTAAAAGGTAATAACAATCTAGTATGGTTAACATTTTGCTAAACGACTCGAGTTTTATCAAAGAGGTTTAATATAGAACAGGTTTTTCAATAAAATTATATTTTCGAAAAACACTTCAATGTGATCTCGCCAGATTCGGCTATAACGTCTAGGCTGGGTTTGGGGTGTTACATTTAGTGGTATCAGGGCCAGGTTTTAAAACTCAGCTGTGGATTTGGGTTTCTTTTAAAAGCTTGAAATTCCAAAAAGAATTGTTTCAAATGATTTGAAAGTACTTTTAAATGTTTTTATCGAATGTGTGGTACACCGAGTCGCTGACACTGATTCTGTAAGTTCTTTGAGACTACTGTTTGTTTAAATTGAAATACTAAGACTACTGCAAGTATTATATTGCACTGAAATACTCTATTTTAGGGTAAAACTAAAACTGTAGTGAGACTGTGATATGCGAAAACGAACTCTGAAATACTAATACTACTTTTCATAAAATATTCTTTAATGAACACTAGAACTGTAATCTGATGCCTAAAATTTCTAAAACAGATAAAGTGTAATTCGATATGAACTCTAGAGGTACTCGTGGAAGGGGTGCAAGAGGCCGTGGAGGTGCTCGGGCTGGGTCTTTGTCATCTAGCTACATGCCTAACGTTGAAGCTAGAGAGGCACCGACTTCACCTGTGACTAAGACTGGGTCTCACGATCATGCAGCTGTGGACGACACATTGTCCCAAGCTATGTTTTGAATTCTAGAGAGGGTAGCTGGGCCCAATACTGGTACTATAGGCCATGGGTCGATTATGAAACAACTTTGGTCTAATGGGGCTGAGATTTTTAAGGGTATTACTGGAATTTCCCCTAATGTGGCTAAATATTGGATTGAGGCCACAGAGAGGATTAGGGACGACATCGGCTGCACCCCCAAGTAGAAACTAAAAGGTGCAGTGTCATTGTTGCGAGATGAAGCCTATCAGTGGTGGCTTACAGTTAAAGAGGGTACTCAGCCCGATCGGTTGACTTGAGAATTTTTCAAGACTGTGTTCCAGGGAAAGTATGTGGGAGCTAGTTATGTAGATGCCCGGAGGAGAGAGTTTTTGAACTTGACTCAGGGGGATAAATAAGTGGCTGAATATGAGGCTGAATTTTTATGACTGAGCAGCTATGTGCGTGGGATCATGGCAACTGAATATGAGCACTGCGTTCATTTCGAGGATGGCCTCAGAGATAGACTACTAGTTTTGATTGCTCCACAGAGGGAGCGAGATTTTGCTGCTTTGGTCGATAAGGCGAAGATCACTGAGGATGTAAGTGCGCTGAGTGCCAGAACCGTGAGAAGGAAAAGGGTAGGAACAAGAGGGATTCGGAGCCCTCAAGTTCATTTTAGAGGCCTAAGAAAAAGGCCAAAGTTGATGGGCCAGTTAGAGTTGGGCCCCCTGTTACTGCTATTGGACCGCAGCCCTATGCGGATTATGGGAGAGGCCATCAGGGCAAATACTAGAAAAGGATTGGAGCATGTTTGAGGTATTGATCATTGGAGCACCATATTAGAGATTTCCCACAGAGGCCCAAGCAGATGCGAGCTACAGGTTTGGGTAATGTACAGCCTCCAAGGGGTGGTCAGTAGTCGCCGAGAGGCCGTGGTCAGGCCAAAGGTGGAAATGGATCAGGCCGTGGTTAGAGGGCACCGGGCAGAGGTGCTGGTTATACTGAGGCAAGGCAGCCAACTCTGGTTTATGCTGCACGTACCCGAGAGGATGGAGACGCCCGAGACATTATCATAGGTACGTTCTTTATTCATAATGTACCTTATACTACACTGATTGATGTTGGATCTATGCATTCCTATATAGCGTGCACTATGTCTGAGACTTTGGGTATAATGGTTGAAAGTACTACTAGTGAGGTTACAGTGTTAAGTCCATTAGGACAGTCAGTGAGGGTAAATAAATTGTTCAGAGATGTACCTTTGGAGGTTCAAGGAGTGATCTTTTTGGCGAATTTAATGGAACTCCCTTTTGGAGAATTTGACTTAATTCTGGGAATGGACAGGCTGGTTGGACATCAAGTAAACTTGGATTGTGCTACCAAACGAATGGTACTAAAAACTGTAGAGGGTGACGAGATAGTTGTAATTGGGGAGATTCAGAATTATCTGTCAAATGTGATTTCTGTACTAAGGGCCGAGAAATTGGTTCGTAAGGGTTGTGAACCGTATCTAGCGTACATTGGTGTTTCAGATTTCGAGGATTCTTCTGTTAAAGATATCAGAACAGTCAAAGACTTTCCGAACGTTTTTCCTGATGAATTACTTGGGTTACCTTCAAACCGTGAAGTTGAATTTGGAATAGAGCTCCTGCCTGGTATAGCTCCAGTGTCCATAGCCCCTTATAGAATGGCATCGAAAGAGCTAGTGGAGCTTAAGTCTCAGATTCAAGAGTTACTGGATTGACGGTTCATCTGCTCTAGTGTGTCTCCGTAGGGAGCACCAGTTTTATTTGTGAAAAAGAAGGATGGATCCATGCGTATGTGCATCGATTACCGGTAATTGAATAAATTGACTATTAAGAACAAGTAACCCCCTACCGAGGATAGATGATCTATTCGACCAATTCTGAGGAGCTTCGATTTTCTCTAAGATTGATCTCCGGTTGGGGTACCATCAACTGAAGGTCAAAGGGACTGATGTTTTCAAGACAGCGTTTAAGACTCGTTATGGTCATTATGAGTTTCTAGTGATGCCGTTTTGGACTAACGAATGCATCAGCGACTTTTATAGATTTGATGAACCGAGTGTTCCAGCCCTATTTGGATCGGTTCATAGTGTTTTTTGTTGATGAAATCCTAGTATATTAGGGGATTAAAGATGAACATGACGCACATCTCCGAGTTGTTCTACAGATTCTAAGGGAGAAACAAATGTACGCCAAGTTCAGTAAGTGAGTTCTGGTTACGAGAGGTAACATTTCTGGGCCATGTGGTATCTACTGGATGAATTAGGGTTGATCCTCGTAATATTGAGGCTATTCTAGATAGGAAGCAACCTAAGACGGTATTTGAGATTTGAAGTTTCTGGGCCTGGCAAGGTATTATAGACGTTTTGTTGAGGGGTTTTTGTTGATTGTTGCACCTTTGACTAAGTTGTTGCATAAAGGGGTGTCGTTTGACTGGACTGATAAGCAACAAGAGAGTTTTGAGAAACTTAAAAAGGTTCTAACTGATGACCTTTCTTAATACAGCCAGAGTCTGGGAAAGAATTCACCGTCTACAGCGATGCATCACATGTTGGTTTGGGATGTGTCTTGATGCAAGAGGGTAAGGTGGTGGCATATGCGCCTCGTCAGCTTAAAACTCACGAGGCGAATTATCCGACGCATTACTTAGAATTGGCCACTGTGGTATTTGCACTGAAAATTTGGAGGCATTACCTGTACGGTGAGAAGTGTATCATTTATGCGGATCACAAGAGCCTCAAGTATCTCCTTACTCAGAAGGAGTTTAATCTTAGGCAGCGTAGGTGGATTGAGCTGCTTAAAGACTATGAACGTACGATCGAATACCATCCTAGAAAGGCCAATGTGGTGGCTGACACACTAAGCCGTAGGGCTATGACTGATCTGAGGGCGATGTTTGCTAGTCTCAGCTTATTTGATAATGGTAGTCTGTTGGTCGAGCTTCAGGTTAAACTGACGTGGATTGAACAGATTGAGAATGGTAGCATATCAGATTTTGGATTGAATAGCGAAGCAGTACTCTATTTTCATGGGAGAGTGTGTGTACCGAAGGATACTAATTTGAGGTATTCTATACTACGAGAGGCGCATAATAGCCTTTATGCTATGCATCTTGGTGGAAACAAGATGTACTGAGACCTTCGTGAGTTGTATTGGCGGCCAGGTCTCAAGCGTGACTTCATGGGTAAATGGTTGACTTGCCAGCAGGTTAAGGCTGAACATCAGTTGCCTTCAGGGTTGCTTCAGCTAGTTAAGATTCCACTTTGAAAGTAGGAGAGAGTAACTATGGACTTTGTTAGTGGGTTACCGCTAACTCTTTTTAAGAAAGATTTAGTATGGGTCATCATAGATCGATTGACCAAGTCTGCCCTTTTCATACCTGTTCGTACTGATTACTCATTGTAGAAGCTGGCTAAATTATATGTAGCTGAGATTGTGAGACTGTATGGGGTACCGATTTCCATAATATCCGATAGGGATCCTCGCTTCACGTCTTAGTTTTGGAAAAAGCTGCATGAAGCTCAGGTTAGACTTCAGTACTGCGTTCCATCCTTAGATAGATGGTCAATCAGAGAGGGTGATTCAGATGCTGGAGGACATGTTAATGAGTTGTGTGATAAATTTTCGAGGCAGCTGGGAGGAGTACTTACTGCTAGCAGAGTTTGCATATAAAAAAAGCTATTATTCTAGCATACAGATGGCACATTACGAGGCATTGTATGGTCATAGGTGTCGTACTCCTTCGTGTTGGACTGAGTTGGGCGAGTGGCGTGTTCTGGGCCCTGAATTAGTTTCTGATACCGAGGCTAAAGTTATACTAATTAAGGATCGACTGAAGGCAGCATCAGACAGATAGAAGGGGAATGCGGATCTAAAACATAAGGAGATTGAATATTCTATCGAGGACTTCATGTTTTGAATATTCTATCGGGGACTTCATGTTTCTTAAGGTCTCACCATGGATGAAGGTATTGAGGTTTAGGCGGAAGGACAAGTTGAGCCCTAGGTTCATTGGGTCTTACCACATACTGAAACGTGTGGACCGGTTGCCTATCAGCTAGAGTTATCTCCGGAGTTGGACCGAATTCATGATGTGTTCCACATCTCTATGTTGAGGCACTACCGCTCTGATCCTACGCATATTATCCTAGACCGGGATGTTAAGGTCTTGAGGAAGAAGTCTATCCCACTGGTTAAGGTACTTTGGCATAATCACAGCTCAGAGGAAGCCAACTGCGAACCCAAGGAGGCGATGCAACAACAATACCCTCATCTGTTTTCACCAGGTAAATTTCAAGGTCAAAATTTTCTTTTAGGGGTAGAGTTGTAACGCCCAAAAATCTAAGTATTTATTTTTGTATGTTGTGTTGCATAAATGCATGCTTGCTTTAGCTGTTAAGTGTCCTGAGAAGTGTTGGAGAAGTCTCGAGTTCAAGCCTTGGCTTGTACAAAATTTTGTTTTTACTTGAATAAACCTTGTCTCTAGTCAGTAGGATTCTTAAATAAATGTGGATAAAACATGACAAAAAAGGCATGTTGGTCTAGGGGTAAGTGGCGTGTGGATTATTCTTTGGGGTTTGAGGTTCGAGGCTTGGCGATGCAAAAGGAGCATTTTATTTTACTGCAAGCACCATGGAAGTGTCCTAGGTTGGCCGAAACTGAGGTGGTTGAATGGAATTTAAATTGAGTGGTTGAGAGGGGAGTGGACGACATGGAGGGATTGTAGGAAAAGATAGGGGATTTGGATAGAGGAGTGATTGGTTGGAGTGAGTTGTGGAGGGATTTTGGGAGAGTAATCTTAGGAGTGATTTTAGGAGAAATTTGAGGGACTCTAAAAGAAAGGGGAGGTTGTGCCAAAATTGAATTCTTGATCAGAGAGTTTTGGCTAAGGTTGGAAAGGTTGGAAGAGTCAAGTGTGGGGATTGTTTAGAGGTCTTTCCGAGTTAGGAGTTTCTTTTTGACAAAATCGGCATTAGCTTACCCTTTTTGCCTTTGGTGTCGAATTTAGCTTCTGTTATCTCTTCTGTTTTCTTCTCGTTTTGGCTTTCACCCTTTTGAGGTCGGATATCGCTTTCGGGTATCTTCTCATTTCTTTTGTTGACTATTCCAATTTTTCTTCTTCTCTCCCCCTTCCTTCTCTCGATTCTTTCTCCCTCTTCTCAATCAATTTCTTCTTTGGCCAAATACCCTTCTCCTTCCCCCTTCTCAACTATTTCGGGTTTCAATGTTTGCACCTTGGTATTGTTGCCGAATAGTTCTTCTCTCTTTCTCTCTCTCTACTCTTTCGATTTTCATTAGGCTTCCCTCTTTCGCTGCTTAAGCCGAATACTTTTTTTCTCTTGTTGTTGAATCCCCTTCTGTCTTTCTTGCTTGTTGAATCACTTTCGATTTCTGGAACCTTTTCATGAAGTGAATGACTATTCACTAATATTGAAGCGATTAAATCTCTCTTTGCACTCGATTAAAGGTAACTTGGCCTTATTTATCACGTGTTGAACTTTGGTGCATGGCTTGTGTTATAGGGTGTTGGTCGATTACCTTATTTCACCTAACTCTGGTTTTGTGTTTTCAATAAGTCAATATATGTTAATTCAAGCTATTCAAGCTATGTGTTTATGCAATCATCATTAATGGATTTCACTAGTAATGCAGCTATTCGACAAGGAGAGTGTAATCAACCTTCGTCAGCAGTTTAAGCAGGCTAAACCACACTCATTAAATCAAGGGAAGTATTAAATATTATTTCGGGGTTAAGTGTTAAAAAAAGGGTGATTAACCTATTTCTAATTGAATACCTTGAATGAATTTAGGTCTTAGTGCTCGTGGACCTTTAACACTTTTTGCAAACGAGGTGTGTAACAACACTGATACTGATACTGTAGTGGGCTAAGGCCCTAACTGAAACTGAACTATTACTGATTCAGGCTCAAGCCCAGACTGTGGTTGCCTACTGTATGATTGACTGTATGTTTTTAAGGGATTACACACTGAGTTTTCATAAACTCACCCTTCTGCTTATCTGTACAGGTAACCCCCAGGCTTAGGCGGGTCGATGCTGTGAAGGACTCGAAGGTGGCCACACAACCGCACATGCTTCCATATTTGCCTTTTCATTTACAAGAAATTTAATTTGGGTATTTGTTTTTGTAATAAGGCCTTTTTTAAATCTTTAACTTTTAATTTTGGGGATTTTATTTATTTTGATTCATACTTGTTAGTAGTAGGACGCGTATTTTCAAAAAGATAAATGTTTTTTTCAAAACATTACGCTTACGCAACATATTTTATAAGCCTCCGCAACAAACAATATTTTAAAAGGTAATAACAATCTAGTACGGTTAACATTTTGCTAAATGATTTGAGTTTTATCAAAGAGGTTTAATATAGAACGGGTTTTTCAATGAAATTATTTTTTTGAAAAACACTTCAATATGACCTCGCCAGATTTGGCCATAACGTCTAGGTCGGGTTTGGGGTGTTACAAAATTGTAGATTATGAATCTTTGTTGAATAATAAACACGTTTTGTAAAATGATTTTTGATGAAAATTTCATTTAGGGATTGATTTGTAAAAATAGTAAAAATTCATGTTAAATTTATGAAATGAGGATTTATTTTGGTTGGTTTAAGTCCCTAAAGAATTCAATTAGCTTATAAGAGGGATTAAAATGCTTATATTTCAATTTATGAGCTTAAGGACTAAATTGTGAAAAGTTCAAATATTAGGGGCAAAATGATAATTTTGCATAAATATGAATTGTGTACTAAATTGAATACTATAAGCATTAAATGAATTGAAATTATCTATTTAGATCAAGATCACGTATGATCCTAGATTGAGGGAAAGCAAAAGCTTAGAATTAGCTTAATTTAACTTCTATGGCCCTAGTTGTTGAGGTAAGTTTGTATGAACAATTATCGTAGTAATGCTATTTAAATTGTATGTTGTTATGTTATTTATTATGTTAAATTGAATGATGTATAAACAAATCAATGCTATGACAGTTATCAAGTTTCGGTTGAATCTTAGAAATTCCTAGGATACAAATGACATGTCATTAGAGATTTCATGTTTTGGGTGCTGGTCTTGAATGTCCTATCGATGGATGAGGTCCTGCATTTGTTGCGGATACTTCAAAGCTCATGTGAGTAGAATCGTGTAGCTTATATTCCAACCCACAGCTCGTGTGAGCATGCAAATTTAGTCGGCCGAGGAACTTAGCAAGGTTAAAAGAAAATCAGATTTAGAGGCTCGTGATTTGAGAAAACGACCTATGTGAAAACCATTCTCGGTTCCATCGAAAAAATAAAAAGTATTTGATAGTCCTTCATTAGCTTCAGTGGGTTATTCTGGGAGAGATAAAGGAAAATATCATTTAAGATCGAAACCTCGGCTACATCTGTAGCAAGTATGGGTAGTGTGTGGAACAACAAGCCTGAATGTCAGCAATGTAATAGATGACACTTTGATGAATGTAGATTGAAAGACGGGTGTTTTAAAAGTGGTTCTTATGATCATTATATCAGAGATTGCCCTGAAAGGACTAATAATGAAAACGCTTAGAATACTCGTTCGAGTAGTACTGCTGTGAGAGGGAGACTATCCCCGTAACACTGGAAATACGGGTAACAATCGAGGCGGAAGGAAAGATTCTGTTGTTAGATCTGAGGCACGGGCACTAGCTAGGGCTTATGCGATTCATGCTCGAGAGGAAGCTTTAGCACCTGATGTGATCACTGGTACATTCTCTACCTTTGATACTAATGTTAATGCTTTGATTGACCTGGGGTCAACACGCTCATATGTATGCACAACTTTAGTGTCGGATAAGAAAATACCTTTTGAGTGTACTGAAGGCATTCGAAAAATATTCCAACATCAATCGATCGACTTGGGTGTTAGAGTATGCCCAAAGACCAATCATGAGATGATTGTAATAACATACTTGTTTTACCTCATTTATTAATATAAGACATTGCCATTATTATTTTAGTTTCTTTCCTGTGTATATAAATAAACTATTTTATAATAATGTCTTAAGAATAATATGATTATTCTTAAAAGATCCTTAGTCGAGTATTATTGTGGGCTTGGATAACAATAATGCATTAAGTCTAACATGTAGTTTTTTTATGACAAAGTGTTGTCATTGACATGGGATGTCAAAATCAATACATGTGTTTGTGTTAAAGAACAACATATTGGACTAACACGCTATGAGTATGTTTCTTGGATTATTATGTAATAGTCACGACATTACTCATAGTGATTACTATGTATACGATCCTCAGACTTGAGATCATCATTATCCCAACATCGTCAGTCGTATATTTTGATACAGTCAAACATCCACTATAACTAGTTGTTCTATAAAGGCTGATGTTGGATATAGCACAATCTATGTAGTGGGATTGGTTGATAAATATAGGATTTGTCCCTCTTATATAATGGGAGCAATATCTTAGGCCACTTGATTGAATGAGACTATAAATGCATGTCCATACTCGAATAAGTTGATATGAGATATCATACTTATTTGTTTATCATAGTCTACTCAGGATATTATGAAACATTAGATGGACTATTGAAGTGTGACTATTCCATGACTTGTGTCAATTTTATATATAAAGGACAAAAAGGATTTAATACATAAAGGGTTTATCAAAGAAAGGTTATTCCGAATCATGAATTTTTTTAACTTAGGTAGAAATGATGCATTGCTAGATGCCACTCATTGTTTGTAATATTAGAATCGTTCTAGTATTACTGCTAACATTACAAGAACCTACAAGATCACACCCTATGGTTGAAACACACGGAATCCAAACAAAGTTAGTATTGTTTTTAGTTGTCACATGAATTAAATTGATTATAGAATTACTTTAACTGGACAATTAAATATTGAACAAATTATATGTACAAGTATGTTGTACACATAATGAGAACATGGTTGAATTAATGTCTATGAACTTGATTTGTATAAAATTTAACTAAACATAATTTACCGAAATCCTTGTTATAATTTTTGTAATTATAATTTACGATCAAATATTATTATAATTATTGTAATTGTAATTTTTCGGTCAAACATTATTATAATTATGGTAATTATAATTATTATATTCGGTTAATTATTATAATGAATTTTGATTCATATTAAAATATAAATTATTCCCGAATTTGGAAATATAGGTTTTTTAAGAAAAACCTAATATACCCGAAATAAATAAAATATGGTCTAGTAGCCATTAAAAGGTGAATTTTATATGAAAAAGTTTAAGAGAGTTCTTGCCGTTCACTGTCACACCGGATGGATTATGTAGAGGCTAAAACTTTTTGTTGTGGCTTGGAATCGACATACAATTGTGTAATCAGTTTCACAATAGTTATCTTTGCTTTTCCAGACAATTAAAGGTAACCATTCATACCCTTCTCACCTGATTTGTTCCCTTCACACATGGATCCCTAGATGTGATTGCCAGATTTAATTTTTTCGCTTTACCGTGGGGTGTATCGATGCGCTTACACTTGCCTAATAGTTTTGTATTCTCCGCAGGCAGCTCTAGAATCTATACATTATCCCAAATCCTTATATTGGTTCTAGTTCCCACACGCCAGCCCAGCCCCAAATTAAACAACCCCTTCGCAGCCCAAATACTATTTTAGGTATAAGATATAGGTAAGCCCCTAACCTTGCATTGTGAGTAGAACTTCGCTTTAAAATCTCACGGTAATAACGATTCTAGATTCTTGATCAACCACCACTGTTGTTTTGTTAGAAGGGCGACATTAAACTTTGCCAAACTTTGAAACCCCAAACGCCCACTCTTTTTGAGTTCCCACAACTTTGACCACTCACACTAGTGAATCTCCTTTTTTTCCCATACTTTGGTCACCAAAACTAACAAATAATACATTTCAAATCAGAGCAAAAGAATTTGGAGATAAAAAACATGACATTGCATAACTAGGAATGACTTGTAAAATACTTTTAATGAAAACCTCCTTACCTCTTTATGACAGAGGCTGAACACACCAATTCTCTATATGACACCTCATTCAATCCTTTAAACCTTGAAAAGCTCTTCTTTTGTTTCAGCCCACCTTATTAGGAAGCACGAGATAACACTCTGGCTTAGAAGATGACCTAATATCCTGGCAATTCGATATTCGTTCCTTATTAGAATCCTCAACATTTGCACTAAAATATATAACTGACTTATTAAAATTAATGCGTTGCTCCGAGGAATTCCCATATTCCTCCAAAAGTTACTTTAACACCATAGCTCCCCAATCCTAGCCTCCCTAAACATAATACAATCGTCTGCAGAAAACAAGTGGGAGACTCACCATCGGCTAATTTTTCCTCTTTTCACTAATTTCTCTCGAATTTCCCTTTGCATAAGGGAAGACAACTCCTCACAACAGATAAGAAAAAGATACGAACTGAGGGGATCTCCCTATCTAAGCCCCCTTCCAGGAGAAAAGCTTCTACCGACATCATCATTCAAAAATACAAAATAGGAGACTACACTAATATAATGAGTAATAAAATCCACCCAAGCTCTTGAAAAAACCATTTTCAACATCTGCTCTAGGAATGCTCACCCCAGCCTATCATATGCCTTACTCATATCCAACTTTAGAGTGAAATATCCTTTCTTCTCCGTCTTCTTTCGTTTGTACACATTAAGGATCTTATATGTTACTTGTTTTTAGTGAAATTAGAATAGTGGTTTTGTGACCACAAAATCATCTAGTAAATTTATGTTTTATTATTATTTTAATGTCTATGGTATGTTAGTATATTCGCATAAAAATTTCATTAAGAAATTTTAACGTTTGCATGCCTAATTAATCAAAAAGGACTAAATTGTAAAAGGTACGAAAGTAGAGTTCTACAAGCTAAAGGATCAAATAGCTATGAAACTTTAATGTAAGAGGAATTATATGGTAAATAGACCATTTATACAGTTAGTGGGTATTCATGGATTGGTTTTATGGAAATTTTGAATGTTTTTAAAGGTTATTTGTGTAATTAGGTAAATAAAGGCTAAAAATTAAATAAAACAAATATTTCTTCATTCATTCATCTTCCTCACCGGTTTTTTAAGGCAAGAACACCATTTTTAGGGCTTTTACATTCGGCTACTACAATTGTTAGCATGTAAGTGTTATTTTGTCCTGTTTTTAATGATTTTTATGTTTTTGGGATCGTTGTAGCTTAATCTAGCTAGCTCAAGGACTAATTTACAAAATTTTTAAAGGTTTATGGTTTTTCCATGAATGTTATTACATGATTTTTGAAGTTTAATGAAAGATTATAAGTCCTTGATGTTGAACAAACAAGTTTTGTAAAGGGATTTTTTATGAAATTTTCATTTAAAGACCTATTTGTAAAATTAATGAAACACCATGGTAAATTTGTGAGATATTGATTTGTATGGATTGCTAGAAGTCCTTAGTGAATTTGACTAGTATGAATGTGGATTAGGGGAAATTTGTAATTATGCATAAATATGGATTATGGATTGAATTGAATGTTTGAGGTTGATTGAAAAACTTAATTGAATATAATTATTTATTTAGATAAAGATAAATCTCAACCAGATCTAAACCGAGGAAAGGTAAAAATCACGGATTAGCTCGATTGTATTTCTGTGCTTTCATTGTCCATGTAAGTTCATAGTATTTGAATGTGCAATTGAATTTCTACTTGTATTTTCATATTATATTTATGTAAATAAATGCTTATAGTTAATTGTTCCCTGAATTGCACATACATGCCCCTGTTTGTACTTTTGTACCCTTAAATTGCACATACATGCCTCTGTTTGTACTCCGGTACCCCTGAATTGCACATACGTGCCCCTGTTTGTACTTCAGCACCCTTGAATTGCACATAAGTGCCATTGTTTACACTCCAGTAACTTTGACTTGAGTAAAATATGAGTTGTAGTCAATTTTTGTTCAATTTAATGATATACTATGTTCTTACTAAGCTCTATAAGCTTATTTATTTTTGTTGATTGTTTTATAGATCGTTGTTACTGACTTTTGGATGGATCGAACCTTCGGCTCAAACTATCCATTAATGTTGGTAGTTTTTGTGTCTCTTAGGGTAGTAGCATATATATATGGCTATATAGTTTGTTTTGGTACAATATGTTAATATACTAAACTAAGTTGTTAGGTACTTTATTAAGGTAAGTAGGAATCTTTTGGGTACAATTAGAATGTATGAAAATGAATACTTGTGAATTATTTTAGCTTGAGAATGAATTAGGTGCTATGCTAGAAATTGATCAATATTACATGTTTAGTTGTTGATGTTCGATATATTTGTGATGTATATGAAGGGCACATTACTTGGTTGTTTTTAGGACATTAAAATTGTATGTTATGTTGAGTTACTTGTGGCCTCAATTGTGGTATGCCTTAAGATGAAATCGAATTAATTGTGAATGTTTTAAGTGTAGTAATGCATACGATTAGGTAAGGTTGTTTGATTGTGATTGAGGTGCCTATATGACATATTGGTTGAATGGGATTCGATCATTTGAGGTGGTCGTTTTATGCATATTTTGATATGTTTTGATGCCTTGGTTAAGGGTGCATGTAACACCCCAAATCCCGTATCCGTCGCCGGAATAGGTAAAGGGGCATTACCGGACTTGAAACTCATATCAGAACAGTAAATTTTTTTTTTGAACATTCCTTTAGATAAGTACTAAAGATAGTCAGGGATACAATTTAAACTTCTATAAGTACACATTAAAAAAAATGCCATTTTCGCATGGCTTATATACATTAACCAAAATATTCTTCGGCCACTGGTCTATTCTATACATGCCATAAAATAATTCTAAACATAACAGTAACAAACAGTGGATAGTGATAGTGTGACTAGTTGCTGACGATCCCCGAGCCTGTAGCTTCGAAATGAGATCTATAAAACAGAGAAAACAAAGTAAACGGAGTAAGCATTACAATGCTTAGTAAGTTTTAAGCAGTGTCAACAGATAACAATCAAATTATAACATAGTTGTTCGTATTTTTATTTCACTCTTCCTTCAGGCCTACCATCCCTTTACCGAATATGCACATCTCATCATATACAATAGGCAGATAAACTTTCACATAAAAGTGAGCTCATGTGACATGGATATATTGTATAATTTCACATAACCTCTCACACTGATCCGATGTCACATAATCATAGGAATAGTCCCATAGATTGCTCTCGTATGCATCACATAACTACCTTATGATTTAGTTCAAATCAAGCTCACATATAAACTTGGAGTACATACCTGTTTAACCTTTCGCATTGAATATATTTATAAGCAATTCTTATTACGAAGTCTTATAGCTTTAACCTCTACTCGAATTATCGGCGAGACCTTTAGCTCAGATGAAATCTCCACACGAAGTTATCGGTCTTACCCGGACAAAATCTCCACACGTAGTCATCGGGTCTTACCCGGAATATATTTCCAAGTTTCATGTACATTTAATCACATGTTACAACATTCACATCGACTGTCATATTTGTAATTCATTTGCCTCATCAAATATCTAATAATACACACTTTCACATTTGGTCATTCGGCCACAATATACACACATCGCCTACATATTTCACACTAGCCATTCGGCTTTACCACATATACATATCTCATACATATTTCACATTAGCCATTCGGCTTTACCACATATACATATCTCATATATATATTTCACATTAACAATTCGGCTTCACCACATATACATATCTCATACATATTTCACATTAGCCATTCAGCTTTACCACATATACATATCTCATACATATTTCATATTAGCCATTCGGCTTTACCACATATACTTATCTCATACATATTTCACATTAGCCATTCTGCTTTACTACATATACTTATCTCATACATATTTCACATTAGCCATTCGGCTTTACCACATATACATATCTCATACATATTTCACATTAGCCATTCGGTGTAACACCCCAAATCCCGTATCCGTCGCCGGAATAGGTAAAGGGGCATTACCGGACTTGAAACTCATATCAGAACAGTAAATTTTTTTTTGAACATTCCTTTAGATAAGTACTAAAGACAGTCAGGGATACAATTTAAACTTCTATAAGTACACATTAAAAAAATGCCATTTTCACATGGCTTATATACATTAACCAAAATATTCTTCGGCCACTGGTCTATTCTATACATGCCATAAAATAATTCTAAACATAACAGTAACAAACAGTGGATAGTGATAGTGTGACTAGTTGCTGACGATCCTCGAGCCTGTAGCTTCGAAATGAGATCTATAAAACAGAGAAAACAAAGTAAACGGAGTAAGCATTACAATGCTTAGTAAGTTTTAAGCAGTGTCAACAGATAACAATCAAATTATAACATAGTTGTTCGTATTTTTATTTCACTCTTCCTTCGGGCCTACCATCCCTTTACCGAATATGCACATCTCATCATATACAATAGGCAGATAAACTTTCACATAAAAGTGAGCTCATGTGACATGGATATATTGTATAATTTCACATAACCTCTCACACTGATCCGATGTCACATAATCATAGGAATAGTCTCATAGATTGCTCTCGTATGCATCACATAACTACCTTATGATTTAGTTCAAATCAAGCTCACATATAAACTTGGAGTACATACCTGTTTAACCTTTCGCATTGAATATATTTATAAGCAATTCTTATTACGAAGTCTTATAGCTTTAACCTCTACTCGAATTATCGGCGAGACCTTTAGCTCAGATGAAATCTCCACACGAAGTTATCGGGTCTTACCCGGACAAAATCTCCACACGTAGTCATCGGGTCTTACCCGGAATATATTTCCAAGTTTCATGTACATTTAATCACATGTTACAACATTCACATCGACTATCATATTTGTAATTCATTTGCCTCATCAAATATCTAATAATACACACCTTTCACATTTGGTCATTCGGCCACAATATACACACATCGCCTACATATTTCACACTAGCCATTCGGCTTTACCACGTATACATATCTCATACATATTTCACATTAGCCATTCGGCTTTACCACATATACATATCTCATATATATATTTCACATTAACCATTCGGCTTTACCACATATACATATCTCATACATATTTCACATTAGCCATTCGACTTTACCACATATACATATCTCATACATCAATTTCCGCAACAGCTTATAAGCAACTCAATTAGTTTCATCAATGTTTACAACAAATTCACATATTCACTACAAGCTGTTTTCCTGAACAATAGTCACTAAATTATTTATAACTGGAGCTAAAAAACTCAAAATCAATTGCAGTTAATTTTACCTGAATATAGACTCATATATCTTTCATCCATAAAATTTTCAGAATTTTAGGTTTGGCCAATCAATACCAGATTTTTCTTAAAGTTTCCCCTGTTTCACTGTTTGACTAATCTGACCACTCTTCACTACGAATCAAATTTCTCATTGTACAGAATTCAAAATATATTCTATTTGATTTCATTTGAAACTAGACTCATTAAGGAGTCTAAGCATATAAATTTTATCTTATAACCATTTTTTTACAAATTATAATGATTTTCTAAAAACCGAACAGGGGATTTCAGAGTCATTCTGACACCGTCTCACTCAACTTTAAATATCTCTTTATAGGAAATTTCTTTGCTCACACGGTCTCTTTTATAAGAAACTAGACTAATTAAGCTTTGATTACATATTTTATTCAGCCTATAATTCCACACCATCAATTTATGGTGATTTTCTAAAATCACGTTACAGCTGCTATCCTAAGCAAAATATTACAATTTGCTCTTAAATTTCCAAGTCCAAACACTTATGAACTCACCATTTGAGTCTAAAACATATCATGGCCACATCATATCTTATTAAATCAACTCATTGTGTCCTATTATGATTGAATTTACTCAACGTTTAATCACTTAAAACTTACCTCGGAAGTGGTCGACGACTAGATATCCACGGCTATTCGTTTACTTTCTCTTTTCCCTTATCCGACTTTGATCCTCTAAGCTCTTAAGCTCTTCCAAACCTCCTCCAAGCCGAACATGAAGCAAGAGAACTCCTCTCTTTTTCCTTTGATTTTTCGGTCAAGAAGAACAAAGAGGATGAAGCCTTTTTTCCTTTTTTTTTCTTCTAGGTACGACAAAAGGGGGGGAGCAAGGATGAAACAACTTTGGTTTCTCCTCCCACTCCCCTCATATTTTATTGTTCTTCCCACAACATGTTATCACAAATTGTTTATATTATGTTTTACCCATCCCATTTTGTCTATCCTCAATGTCATGGCCGGCCACTACTACTTAAGTGGGGGAATTGACATGCAAGTCCACCCCTTTGATTTCATGCACTAATTGATCCTTATAGATTAACCTATCACATTTCAAAAGTGTCACACATAAGTCCTATTAACTAAATTCACATACAATTAACAAAATTCAAATATGAAATTTTCACACATGCATATATACATATAATAAGCATCAATTATGACGGTTAATTATTTTTATGACTTGGTTTTGTGGTCCCGAAACCACTTCCCGACTAGGATCACATTAGGGGTGTCACAGTGCAAATAGCTTGTAAGTACATGTGTAACACCCCTCACCCGTATCCAACTCTGGGATAGGGTTTGAGGCGTTACCGAACTTAAACATTCACAAAAATACAAAACCGAGTTACCAAATTTCACCCAAAATTAAAAATTTTCAAACATATGCATATTGTCCCTTATACGGGCCTTCGAAGCCTATAACATACATCAGGGTGGTTCGGGACTAAACCGAGAACTTTCGAAAGTATTTGGGCAACTTAACAAGTTTCTAGCTGTGGAGAGTCACACGCTCGTGTGGGTTGGGTCGTGTTGTCGCACACGTCCGTGTGGCTTGGGACATGCTCATATCCTTAGCCCGTGTAACTCTCTGTATATGACGCCAGCAACCGTTTAAGGGTACATGACCAAGGCACACACTCGTGGCTAGAGGCTGTGTCCTCTACACGGCCATATCTCTAACCGTGTGGTCAAGACTTAGTCTAATTTCTAAGCCTTTTTGTCATCTTTACATACACACACATACACGATTTCAATGTCATTCATCATGTACATATGCCATATACTTCTTACACATAGTGAACAAGCACAATCACATAACCATATCACAAGACATTAACACATATCATGGATAAATAGGTTTACAAGCCAAAATCGTTATAAGCCAAATCTCACAGCTATAAACAACAAATCAATATAAACCAATACCTTTGGCTAATCACAACAATAGTCATCATAGTAAAACTAAGTCCCTATACATGCCACTAATTTGAAAACATTTAACATACACATATCAATACTACACGGATAATGGCTCGATAGTGTGATGCTGCCTCCGATGATCTCCAACACCGAGCTAACCTGACAAAAATAAAAGAAATGAAAGGAGGGAGTAAGCTTTACGCTTAGTAAGCTCGCATGAAAATAATAAGCAATGCGAGAACATGCTATTTTCATATTCTTTCTATTTATTCAAATTCCAGCTAAGCTATTCTCGAGTCACAGTCATTAAATTATTTATATCTGGAGCTACAAAACTTCAAATTTAGATCTATTAATTTTCCCAGAAACTAGACTCATGTCTCTTCTTATCATACAATTTTTAGAATTTTTGTTCCAGCCAATAAGTACAGTTTATTATTCAAATTCTCCCCTATTTTTCTGTTTGATAGCTTCGACCTTTCTTCACTAAAATTTATTTATCTCATAGTACGACACTAAGATAATGTTCCTGTCTCTTTCTCTTGAAATTATACTCATTGAGGATTTCAGTCATATGAATTTTAACTTGTAAATATTTTTGTAAAATTTCTAGTGATTTTCCAAATTTGAGATAGGGGAGTCTGGACTCACTCCGACTCTGTCTCACAAGAATTCAAATATCTCATGATACAGAATTTTTTTGCTTTCACCGATTCCTTTATGTGAAACTAGACTAATTAAGATTTAATTTCATATTTTATTAAGCTTCTAACTCAATTTCCACTATTTTTAGTGGATTTTCAAATTCGGACCAATGCTGCTGTCCAAATTTGTTTTGGTACAATATAATGATCACTATCATAAGATCATTTCCAACTATCATGAACTTACCATTTCATGGATCCCTTACTCATTTTTTCACAATGGAGATCAATATAAAAGTTATTATTTCTCATGGGCACACTTAGTCATACATTCCAAGTATAGGATAATTCCCTATCACATGCACTCAATCATCAAATTAGTCTCATGACAATGCACCATATAAATTTCTCTTAGAAGAGCTCATCATTTATAATTTCATTGATATACATCATATTAATCCCGTTGAGTTTCTAGGAAATTCTGACGCATTATCCATTTACCATCAATTCACAAGAATGATCATTTCATATATGCACTCTCGCGAACCTCACATCTTACAGCGGGATTACCAATCCAAGCTAAATCCCCCGTAATATAAACTCATAAGGTGATGTCGGGATTACCAGTCAAGGCTAAATCCCTTATAGCGATAATCACCCTTAGTGAGTTCAAATCTGAATTACCCGTCCAGGCTAAATTCAGACCCTAACTGGATTACCCGTCCGGGCTGAATCCTCAATGCACATATATTCTTCGGGAGGCTCGATCATTCAAGGAACACCCGTCCGAGCTAGATCCTTTCTATATTTGAGATCTACGGATTACCCGTCCAGGATAAATCCTTTCTGCAACACATGCAGGATCCCAAGTCACATGTAAATCATGGTTTATCCATTGAATTCCCTTGTTAACCTCAACTGAGACATTTTTCAACAAATCATTATCAACGATGCATTTCATGTAATTTCATGCCATCAATAAATGCACTTATCATGCACTCATAAATGATACAATTAGGGATGTTAGGAGTTTACTTTAAGTTATCCGGACCTACTTGTCGAAACCTCGTCAAGTACAATCGTGTAGCAATTGATACAACCCAGGTAATAGTGATTTAACACTCAATTCATGTAACAATAATTTGTCATTCAATTTCACATGACACAACAAGCATTACATTTTTCCATATCATACACACCATCCATCAACTTCTCTTAAACATATTAAATCATACAATTTATGCCATATCAGTAGAGAATTACAATTCATGCATGGTATTGCATTATTATTAACACACGAACTTACCTCGATCTAGAAACGGCAATTTACCATTTTAGTCCATAACCTTGTATTTTCCCAATTTAAGCCCGAATCTCGATTTTCTTGATCTATAATATCACATTTAGCCTACTAATTAGTCACATTATTCATATGGGTCTGAAAATCATATTTTTACAAATTTTTATTTTAACCCCTAAACTTTTGCATATTTGCACTTTTACCCCATGGTTCGAAAATTAAACTTCATCCTATTTTCATATGTTTTTTGGCATGCTGATCATTTTTCCTTCTATGGAAACATCAAATTCTCACTCTAACATGTACTTATGAACATTAGGTATTTTTACCGATTATGTCATTTTACTCGTTTTCACGTAAAATCGTTTAGCAAAAGTTGTTTAACACAATTTCAAGCTTCATATTCTACCATTAAACATCAAAATACATGCATATCATTTATGGGTAAATTTTTAAACAGAAACCCTAGCTCAAATAAATGGTAGAAATAGCTAGAACATGTTATCGTGACTTCAAAAATGTAAAGAACATTAAAAACTGGGCTCGGATCACTTAAAAATGAGCTTGGAAAGCTTGAAATCCCTAGCCATGGTTTTTTTCATGAGACATTCGGCTATGAGGAAGAAGATGAGCAAATTTGGCTTATTTTGGCATTTTTAATTCATTTAATTACCAATTTACTAAAATGCCCTTAATGAAAAACTTTTAAAAACCTATCATACCATGGCCATTTTTGTCCACAAACTTCAAAATGGTCTAATTACCATTTAAGGACCTTGAATTTAAAAAATCATAACAATTAGACGCTTCAACATGTAGAACTCAACTTTTGCACTTTTTACAGTTTAGTCCTTTTGACCAAATTGAGTGCCCAAACATCGAAATTTTCGAACGAAATTTTCATGAAATCATTCCGTGAAATTTTAGACCATAAAAATATAATAAAAATGAAATTTTCCTCATTGGATTTGTGGTCCCGAAACCACTGTTCCGACTAGGCCCAAAATCAGGATGTTACATTTCTCCCCCCTTTAGGGATTTTCGTCCCCGAAAATCTTACCAGGAAAGTGGTTTTGGTTTTTCACTTGTATTCCTCAATCCTATAATCGATGTCAAAGAACTTTCACTCAAGTTGAGATTTTACTGCCTATCTTTTTAAATTCCACATACAAAAATCATAAGTGGTATTCACTTTACAATACTTTCACCGAAACTTAATCTGTACTAGAAAGCTCATGTACTCAAAATTCTGATCCATACCATCATGTTACATATACTTTCGCACTCGAATCTTTTTAGATTCAAATAGTGAAACTAGTCTGTTCATCTCGGCCTCATACTCTTTATAATTCCACACGGTCCAATTCAACTCTTAGTTACCTTTCATTTCAAATCCTCCTCTAGCTTTCCCAAGAAATCATGCTATGAATCTCGGATCTCAATCCGATTAGTGGATATAAAATTCCATGATATCCAACATTCATAAAGACATAAAATCCTATGAATCTGGTGAGTAGACATTTGGGTATACCAGCATAATTTATACATCTCATAACGTTTATCAACACTACGTATTACTTTCCTCTTTCAAGGACATGAATGATCTAGACAAGAAAATCCATATTAACCTTTTCTATTTCCATTCTAATTCCCAAACGACAAAAATAATTCTGATGATTCTTGCTATACATCTTTAAACTTTTAACATTTCAAGAATTTGTACTCAAAGATAAACAATGGTAATTTCAGCATTTTTAAATACCCAGATTATCTTCACATTATCAATATCAGATCGTCTTATCGCATGCGATTCCTCTAAGAAACATACACTTCTTAATTAGATTATTCATCTTTTTACCCGTGAAGAAATAAAATCTTATTCTCAAGCATGAACATTTCATTAGATTCTAAACATATATTTCATACAGATTGAACAATCAAGTCGACCTTATTCATCCGTAATTGATATTTCAAGAAATTCTCTTTTCTAGTCAACAGAACAATTCAACATGCATCATTCCAAATTCACTCATCATACCAATCGAATACCATAACAAATGCATTAGCATAAGTAATACTGATACCTCAACTGAATATATTAACTCTAATTAACTTACTTGAGAAAGGAAATCCACCATACACATTGGGACTTGAACTTTCACCACATTACCAGGATCAATTCAGAGGTATAGTCATATTTGTTCTTTATATACATCAATCACAAGCTGGAGGTCATGCTCTAAATGAAAGCCATGATCAACAAGTTACAAGATAAAATATCCGGAAAACCCAAGATAGAGAAATCTGAAACGGAGAAGCCCAGAATAAAGAAATCCAAGATAAAGAAATCCATGATAAGGAAATCCAATTTACAGCACTGCATCACCGAGAACTTGACTCATAAAAATATGAAAGACCCTAATGGTTTTTCAAAGAAATGAAATCCAGAATAACATCATTCCAAACCACTGACAACAAATGCGACTAGAACTATATGCTTCTCATATGTATATAAAACCAATCAGAGCAATGATCGGTAGAAATAGAATCATGGCACCATATCGATTCCCAACAGGCAGAATATAACAAATACCAGAGAAAAATAGAACCATGCAGAGTATAATCCAATTACACTAACAACACATTCGTCTAACTTTAAGATCGGGGAACATTTTCATATTTCCAACGTTATTCCTTTAACTATTTTTGCAGCATCAAATTCCATAATATTCCCTTCACTAAGAAAACCAGTTCATGGGGGAATTTCAATCAATACATTTCTCGGCATCATACCAAGATAGATCTTTTGACCAAAATTAACCTTTTTCGCTAACTATTATGTTGCGAAAGTTAAACAATCTTTCAGTCAATCTGATATCTTTCTAGGTCATGTCTGCACTTATCAACCCATTCTCAATCTCTAATCATGCTTATAACCATTCCATCATTGAACTCTTTGGTTTCTCACCTGGAGACTCATTCAACATAAATCTCAGGAATTTCCATTATAAAACACCGCTTTGGTAAAGGGGAGGGGGTCGTAGGGCCTCTAACTCAACTTTCATATATATATATGTAACACAGTTTTCATCATAGCAATCATATCTCAATCATGTCATTCATTTCGAGTAACTAACATTCATATTGATTTAATGTCCACTTTCCAGTTATCTCATTTAGTCAAGTATAATTATGCATGCATTCCATGTTTTCTGGATAACTTTACTTATATATTCATTTAATCATATAAGTCATGCACATGATATCATACATGGGCCAACAAACACAGATAAGTTTATCAGAATCCATACTTTTACCTCGTGCACTATCATTTAGACATATCGTTATCAGTCCAAGCAATTTAACACATTTACTTAACCTATACGAGCTTATCAACCATGATTTTTCATATAAGTCTACGTGAATGTTCATTCCATCAATATCTTTGGTAAGTTATCTAAACACATGCATTCACTCAAGCAAATCGACCATTTACATCATAGAATTATCTATTAATCATAGATAAGCTCATTTCACTATGTACACATTTCATGAATCCTCATTCATACCTTTCCAAGTTTTAGTTTTTCATGACTATACTTTGCTCGAATATTTTAGCATCACATTCAACATGATCGATGTAGCTCGGTTGGAGAGTACCCTTGTCTAAACAAAGTGACTCTCATACACGTCAGGAGACATCAGACTATCACGAATTGGTGGCATGTATAGATGGACTCTCATAAATATGCTAGGTTAGTTCGAGAACTGATTAAACCATAGCTCTGATACCACTAAATGTAACACCCCTCACCCGTATCCAACTCCGGGATAGGGTTTGAGGCATTACCGGACTTAAATATTCACAAAAATACAAAACCGGGTAACCAAATTTCACCCAAAATTAAAACTTTTCAAACACATGCATATTGTCCCTTATACAGGCCTTCGAAGCCTATAACATACATCAGGGTGTTTCGGGACTAAACTGAGAACTTTCGAAAGTCTTTGGCAACTTAACAATTTTCTAGCTTTGGAGAGTCACACGCCCATGTGGGTTGGGTCGTGTGGTCGCACACGTCTGTGTGGCTTGGGACATGCCCATGTCCTCAGCCAATGTAACTCTCTGTTTATGACGTCAGCAACCGTTTAAGGGCACATGGCCAAGGCACACACCCGTGCCCAGAGGCCGTGTCCTCTCACGGCTGAGACACACAGCCATGTCTCTACCTGCGAGGTCAAGACTTAGGCTAATTTCCAAGCCTTTTTGTCATCTTTACATACACACACATACACAATTTCAATGGCATTCATCATGTACATATGCCATATACTTCTCATACATAGTGAACAAGCACAATCACATAACCACATCACAAGACATTAACACATATCATGGATAAATAACTTACAAGCGAAAATCATTATAAGCCATATCTCATGACTATAAACAACAATTCAATATAAACCAATACCTTTGGCTAATCACAACAATAGTCATCATAGAAAAACTAAGTCCCTATACATGCCACTCATTTGAAAACATTTAACATACACATATCAATACTCCACGAATAATGGCTCGATAATGTGATGCTGCCTCCGATGATCTCCAACCCCGAGCTGACCTGACAAAACTAAAAGAAATGTAAAGGAGGGAGTAAGCTTGACGCATAGTAAGCTCGCATGAAAATAATATGCAATGCGATAACATGCTATTTTCATATTCTTTCAATTTATTCAAATTCCAGCTAAGCTATTTTCCCGAGTCATAGTCATTAAATTATTTATATTCGGAGCTACGAAACTCCAAATTAAGATCTTTTAATTTTCCCAGAAACTAGACTCATATCTATTCTTATCATAAAATTTTCAGAATTTTTGGTCTAGCCAATAAGTACAGTTTATTATTCAAAATCTCCCCTGTTTTGCTATTTGATAGCTTCGACCTTTCTTCACTAAAATTTATTTATCTCATAGTACGAGACTCGGATAATGTTTCTGTCTCTTTCTTATGAAAGTAGACTCATTGTTTATTTCATTAATATGAATTTTAACTCATAATTATTTTTTAAAAATTTCTAATGATTTTCCAAATTTGAGATAGGGGAGTCTGGAATCACTCCGACTCTATCTCACAAGAATTCAAATATCTCATGGTACAGAATTCTTTTGCTTTCACCGTTTCCTTTATGTGAAAATATACTCATTAAGATTTAATTTTATATTTTATTAAGCTTCTAACTCAATTTCCACTATTTTTAGTGGATTTTCAAATTCGGAACAATGCCGCTGTCCAAATCTGTTTTGGTACAATATAATGATCACTATCATAAGATCATTTCCAACTATCATGAACTTACTATTTCATGGATCCCTTACTCATTTTTTCACAATGGAGATCAATATAAAAGTTATTATTTCTCATGGGCACACTTAGTTATACATTCCAAGTATAGGATAATTCCCTATCACATGCACTCAATCATCAAATTAGTCTCATGACAATGGACCATATAAATTTGTCTTAGAAGAGCTCATCATTTATAATTTCATTGATATACATCATATTAATCCCGTTGAGTTTTTAGGAAATTCTGACGCATTATCCATTTACCGTCAATTCATAAGAATGATCATTTCATATATGCACTCCCGCGAACCTCACATCTTACAGCAGGATTACCAGTCCAAGCTAGATCCCCCGTAATATAAACTCATAAGGTGATGTCGGGATTACCAGTCCAGGCTAAATCCCTTATAACGACAATCATCCTTAGTGAGTTCAAATCTGAATTACCCATCCAGGCTAAATTCAGACCCTAACTGGATTACCCATCCGGGCTGAATCCTCAATGCACATATATTCTTCGGGAGGCTCGATCATTCAAGGAACACCCGTCCGGGCTAGATCCTTTCTATATTTGAGATCTACGGATTACCCGTCCAGGCTAAATCCTTTTTACAACACACGCAGGATCTCAAGTCACATGTAAATCATGGTTTATTCATCGAATTCCCTTCTTAACCTCAACCGAGACATTTTTCAACAAATCATTATCAAGGATGCATTTCATGTAATTTCATGCCATCAATAAATGCACTTATCATGCACTCATGAATCATACAATTAGGCATGTTAGGAGTTTACTTTAAATTATCCGAACTTACTTGTTTAAACCTCATCAAGTACAACCGTGTAGCAATTCATACAACCCAGGTAATAGTAATTTAACACTCAATTAATGTAACAATAATTTGCCATTCAATTTCACATGACACAACAAGTATTACATTTTTCCATATCATACACACCATCCATTAACTTCTCCTAAACATATTACATCATACAGTTTATGCCATATCAATAGAAAATTACAATTCATGCATGGTATTGCATTATTATTAACACACGAACTTACCTCGATCTCGAAACGACAATTTACCATTTAAGTCTATAACCTTGTATTTTCCTGATTTAAGCCCGAATCTTGATTTCCTTGATCTATAATATCACATTTAGCCTACTAATTAGTCACATTATTCATACGGGTCCGAAAATCATATTTTTACAAATTTGTATTTTGACCCCTAAACTTTTGCATATTTTCACTTTTTCCCCAAGGCTCGAAAATTAAACTTCATCCTATTTTATTATGTTTTATGAAATGCTGATCATTTTTCCCTTCTATGGAAACATCAAATTCTCACTCTAACATGTACTTATGAACATTAGGTATTTTTACCGATTATGTCATTTTACTCGTTTTCACGTAAAATCACTTAGAAAAAGTTATTTAACACAATTTAAAGCTTCATATTCTACCATTAAACATTGAAATACATGCATATCATTCATGGGTAAATTTTTAAACACAAACTCTAGCTCAAATAAATGGTAGAAATAGCTAGAACATGTTACCGAGACTTCAAAAATGTAAAGAACATTAAAAATAGGGCTCGGGATCACATAAATGTAACACCCCAAACCTGGCCCAGACGTTATGGCCAAATCTGACGTGCCACATTGAAGTAAAAATCCATGTTTCATTTTAGTGTTTTAAAAACCGACCTTTGATAAGCTTAACAAAGTGAATGGAAGCTGGGCACCAGGCAGGAATCCGTAACAGAGGAGGTGAGCCATGAAGGCTGCTTAAATACCAAGCTCTTCGATTGGATCCAATCCTAGACATGCCCACCACCATTGCCACACTTGGTTGTATCGAGTAGAAATTTATTTAAGTGAATATCTTTGATAAATCAGATAATCGTAGCGTTGTGTTATTTTGAAAACAGGTATCGTTTGAAAGGACGTTCTAAGTCTAGCCCATTTGAAATTATTATCAACCAGTTCGAAGTTATTAATAATAAAATAATCCCAGAAAAGAATAGGAAAATAAAGTTAAAATGGCCTTATTACAACCCAAAAATAAATAATAATAATAAAATAACATAAAGAAAACCAAACGCTTATTCAAAAGCCCAAAAGCGATCACCGTGGCCACTTTGAACCCCCTCCGGCTCCAAGTCCCCAAATCAAGGCTCACCTGCAAGGTTAAGGAAAGGGGGTGAGTTTGGAAACTCAATGTGCAACAAGCCCTTTTCAGAGCCTAAAACAATATCAGCCTGCTGGGCCTAAGCCCAAAACCAATCTCAACATATACTGGGCCGAAGCCTTTTCATATTTCATATTGCATAACACTAGGCCGAAGCCTTTTTCATATTTCATATTGCATAACACTGGGCCGAAGCCTTTTTCATATTTCATATTACTGGGCCGAAGCCTTTACTGTAAACGGTATGGCCTGTAGGCCCATTTCAATATCACATGTAATGTCAATGAAAGAATGCAAACCCATTTGGGGACACTACTCAACCCAACCTCCACTACTCTCCACCCGTACAAACCAAGCTCTCCATGTGGGGAATAACTTATCCCACCCAACCAAAACTCTCCACTGGTAGCATAGCTTCTTTATCATATAACTGGAGGCCTAGCCTCTTTTAATAACTGGGGCATAAGCCCTTTTTGGTAAACTAGGGCATAAGCCCTTTTCGGTAAACTGGGGCATAAGCCCTTTTGCACTTCCTCCATCCATATAAAAACCCAACCCAATGCATTTATGAATACATCACGTGCATATCATACATATCATGTGCATATCATATCAATATTGTATATCAAAATCCCATGTGTCAAATTCATAATTAAACCCTAGGGGTATAATGGTCATTTTTACCTAGGGGCAAAACAGTCATTTTCATAACATAATGGCAATTTCATAATTTTACCAAATATTAGGGATTTTCCATGTTCATTATCAGTTACTAACAATTCATGTGTTTAAACAGCGATTCTGGCCCATTTTCAGCGAAACTGAGTTATTGGGCCAAAAACCCCTAATGGGCCCTACATAGCCGATTTAGTCATCTAGGCCCGTTCAGCCTATATTCCATAATGGTATTACCAGTCTTAACGTGCAATTTAACCAGATTTCATTTCCTACCAAATTTACCCAAATGGGCCCGTAAACCCATTGGGCCCGATTTCAGCCCCTCGAGGCCCAACTTACCGTGATGCCAAAAGTCGTGCTCTTACCTTTTCCAACGTTCCCGATCGTCAAATTAGAGAATCTAACTAAAAACTGAGCGTTTTCTTGCTCACAAGTCCTCGAAATGCCAGAATTTCAGCATTTCGGCTTTTCAGCATTTATCGATTTAAGCTACGAAAGAAGGTTCGTTACACACCTGATTTGTGATATTCCTCGACGAGATCTCCTACACCATTTCTCCTATAACCAACCGCTTAAAGATCAGTTTATAATAATTAAACCAAAACGAGAACCATCTATTATCAACACTTACACATTCGGCCACCATCCATAATGGCCTTAGAATCCATACCTTTGCCGAAGTTGATGACTAGATCTAGTCACTCCGATGATTCGAGCTAATCTAAGTCGACACTATGCCTTGCTGCTCCTCCACTATACAAACCATAAAAAGACGTTAGGGAAAACCCAATAAGGCCTCTATCCATATTCGGCCACCTCCCTAAACTATAGGGGTTTCGGCTTTTGTCAACATTTACCATAGGAATCGTTTAGAGTTCGAGCACTTACCATAGTCTCTCTTCTTGAATCCGTCTATGCCTAGAAGATAAGAGAATTGACCACTAAAAAGTGAAAAGAAAAAGAGGGTTGCTGGTCAACAAAGAATCGGCACCACTAGCTTCATTGATTTCGGCTTTTGCGGTATTTCGGCAAAAGTGGAGGTAAAGGAAAGAAACAATAGATGAATAGAGGGAAGTAGTAGGCTGGTTTGGAAGAAGGAAAAGGAAGAAAATATGAAAGGAGAGATGGTAGATTCAGCTGAAAAAGAAAAAGAGAGAAAAGACTAAACAAAAGGAAGAAAACGGCACAACCTAGACCCTAATGCCTAAAATCCCCAACTAAAACCCCTCTGCCGAAATCCCCTCTCTAATCCCTTCAAATCAGCTAACTCTATCCCTCTCTCAAATCCCTAAAATCTCTCCCCTTATCCCTTCTTAATCCATGCATTTGACTGATTCAAACTCTCTCCCACAGAGTTCCGTTCAGCTTTAAACTCTAGCATGCACAAAGCATAAAAATTAGCATCATATTTGCCATCACAGGGAATCAAAACTAGGTCTTCCCCCAACCACTTACACGCCACCTTTTTAGCTCCCTAGTGGCATCACTTAGCCACTTTACCAGAGGCTCTTTTTGTGATACATTTTACCTGCAAATTTTAATAAGACCACCTATCCAAGGCCCCTAACTTCTTAAGTCCAAAATTCAAAAATTCTACCGGCTTTTGGCCAACACATGGGCCTTCCATAAGCCCATTTACATACTCAAATTATGAATTTCACAACCAAATACCAAATTTTAAAAACTTTACCAAAATATCGAGAATCGCGGAAAAACCCGAAAATTAGGATGTTACAATACAAATGAGCTTGGAAAGCTTGAAAACCCTAGCCATGGTGTTTTTCATGAGAAATTCGAGCATGAGGAAGATTATGAGCAAGTTTGGCTTATTTTGGTATTTTTAATTCATTTAATTACCAATTTACTAAAATGCCCTTAATGAAAAACTTTAAAAAACCTATCATACCATATCCATTTTTGTCCACAAACTTCCAAATGGTCTAATTACCATTTAAGTACCTTTAATTTAAAAAATCATGACAATTAGACACTTCTAACATGTAGAACTCAACTTTTTCACTTTTTACAATTTAGTCCTTTTGACCAAATTGAGTGCCCAAACGTCAAAATTTTCGAATGAAATTTTCATGAAATCATTCTGTGAAATTTTAGACCATAAAAATATAATAAAATGAAATTTTCCTCATCAGATTTGTGGTCTCGAAACCACTGTTCCAACTAGGCCTAAAATCAGGATGTTACAACATGGTTGATGTGGGTGAAGGAAATGGCTTGATTTTGGCCAATTTCTTGTCCACACGGCCTAAAACATGGGTGTGTGTCTTATCCGTATGTGACACACGACTATGCGACACGGCCATGTGCCCCATGTAGGTTTTTTAAAGGTTTCAAGTCAGCTGTAACAACATGTTTTCAGTTAAATCGGAATAGTGGTTTTGGGACCATAAATTTGAAGTCAAATAATTTATTTTATTATTATTTTATTTCTTAAATTATGATAGTAATACCATATAAAAATTTCGTTAAGAAATTTTACTGTTTACATGCTCAATTTGATAAAAAGGACTAAATCGCGTAAAATGCAAAAGTTGAGTTATAATAGCTAAAGGTATTAATTAGCTATAGAAATTTAAAGTGGAAGTTATTATATGAAAATTAGACCATAAATAAGATAGTGGAATATGATAGCTTGGCATTTTTTGTAATTTTTAAAAGTTTAAAAGGTTAATTAAGTAATTAGGTAATTAAAGTTAATATTAAATAAAAACAAATTATGTATCATCTTAGTTTCATCTCTTTCAATTGAAAATTTAGGTTCTAGAAGCCATTTTTGGTGTTCAACTTTCGGCAATTTCATTCTTGCCTATTTGGTATGTATTTTTAATCTGTTTTTAATGATATCTATGTTTTCGAGATCATTGTAGCTTAATCTAGCTAGCTCGGGGACTAATTTATAAAACTGTTTAAGGATTTGATTTTTTCTGTGAATGAATATTGGATACTTTTTTTGTTTGATGGTAGAAAGGGGATAGTTGTTGTTAGATAAACAACTTTTGTTAAGTGATTTTTGGTAAAAATATCAAATAAGGATTAAATTGAAAAATAGAAATTTTTCATGGTATAATTTGTGAATTTATGAAATATATGGGTTGTTATAAGTATGTAGAATAATTGACTAGGCTTGGATAAGGATAAAATAGCATGAATTTTATTTTCCGAGCCCAGGGACTAAATTACAAAGAATTAAAAGTATAGGGGTAAAATGGTAATTTTAAAAAAAATGTTTTGGATTAAATTGAATAAATTTCATGTTGAATTGAGTTAAATTTATATGTATAGATCCAGTTAGACCTTGTACGAAGTTAGATCGGGGCAAAGAGAAAGTCTCGGATTAATCGCCTCCATATCTACGTTTACTCGTCGAGGTAAGTTCGTGTGATTAAATTGTGTTTATGAATTGTGAATTGTTATAAATTTACATGATTGCATATCGAACAAAGTTTGACAAAATACTGAGTTCTGTTTGAACCTTAGGAATCCGTAGGATACAAATGACATGTCGTTAGGGTTACCGAATTATAGCTCGTGGGAGCATACCGATATATAGCTCGTGAGAGCATACCAAATTATAGCTCGTGAAAGCATATCTGATTATAGCTTGAGATAGCATACCGATCTTCAACTCAAATGAGCATATCGATTCACAGCTCGCATAAGCATACATGTACATGAATTGACGGACTACAGTTATATGAGCTAGCACACTATGTGTGAACTATCTCTGGTATCCAACGGTATTCTAAAGGGTTCAACGGGAAATGTTCTGTTACAAAACGATGTGAGTTCAATACGAACTATTACAGGTATACACATGAAACACATAGAAGTGATGTTACATGATATATAGATATATGAAATGGATGATACATGTATATGAAACTTGTTTAATTGTTGAGCTAATCCATGATTATTGGTTCATATATATGGATTTACATGGCTAATATGGTTGGTGTATATGTGCTTAGGCATTTGGAAAAAATGTGTTGGGATATGCTTTGTACTTACCTATTACTTGATTAAATGGTAAGTTAAATTATAAGTTGTACGAACGTAATAAGCTTAAATGCTTTCTCTATGTTATTTTCCTTTTTTTTATAGTGAATCAAAAGCTTGCTCGGGTTGGAGGCTTGTCGGAGCTATATCACACTATCCATTGACCCTTTTGGTACTTTCGTTGATATATTTTTGGTTATAATGGCATGTATAGGTATTTTTTGCTAATGTTGGCCTATGTGTTTGAAATCTTGTAATGGCCATTTGACTTGATTGAGTTTTTGAGATTTTGATGAGATAATGGTTTAGTTTGACATGTATGTGAATAGCTGGAAACACAAAAATATACACACTTTTAATGCCTTTTTTAACTTAAATTCATGCAGTTTCGGAATCTTGTCAAAAAGTATATAATTATTATAAAATAATTAAATTGCACTAAAATTATTAACATATTGAATTTTAATTAATTTTATAATAAATTTTGATTATTTTTGATTATTTTTGATTGATTTGCACAAAGGGCAAAAAACAACTCGGCAGACACTACTAGAAGCACAAAATTGAAAAGTAATTTTGAAGCATCAAGGCAAATTAATATTTCAACCTAAGAAGGTCCAAATTATGAATATTAACTCATAATATAATTAATTTTAATTTTAATCCAATTTAATTGGGGTTAATTAAATTATTATTAATTAATTATGAAAAGGGGTCCAGTTAAGGTGGACTGAGAAAGTCGATCCAACCAAGCACTGGGCAGCCCAAAACCATCCCACATACTGACCAAATCAGCTTGTTTGGTTGATTATTTGGTTTGAAAAATGTCCTTTGAAGACTCCTCCAATTTGTATTCAAACCCCTCCACTATTCATGCCTTTTTAGATTTGCCCCTACCTAAGAATAACATGTTTGAAACCTTCAAACATGTCATATGTGCGGCCGGCCATGGAGGGAGTATTTAGCTGCTGATTTTTTCTATTTTTAGCAGCCATCTCAACCTATAAATACCCCCTTGGCTGCTCACTTCAAACACATCTCAAACCCATTCATTTCTTCACTTCTCTCTCTTCATTCCCTTCCATTGTTCTTCATTTTCTTCCCCATTCCCTTGCCGATTTCACCTTTTGAAAAAGAGTCCTTCAACCACCATTTGGAGAAGCATTCAAGTATTCGTGGAAGCCTCGATTCAATAAGAACAAGCGGAGAAGGAGAAGCAGAGCAAACTAGTCAAGCCTCGGAGAAACATCAAATTTGATTCTTATTCCTTATCCTTTTTAACTTTAGTGTTGTTGTTATGAACATGCCTATGAATATTTGTGATTTTGATATGTTTAATTTAATTAATATGGCTTAAATTGTGTTATTAAAATTGTGTTTGTGTTGTTATAGGTCTTGGTAAGATGTTTGGTTAAGTAAAACCATGACAAAGTTATTCTTGCATTTAAATTGCAAGGTAACCAATGAATTAATTATTTAAACGAATTGAAATTGTAATTAATTGACACAATACTTAATCAGTGCATGTATAATCATCTTAGGTAGCTGAGGATTAAATTAGCAATGGTATCTAACGATGCATTAGTCTTGCATAACTTGCAAGATTATTGTGATTAAACTGTTTCAAGGTAGAGAGACATTGTTACCTCACATAGTCTTTTATGTGCTTATGAGATTGAATTAATTGTTTGAATTGACATAGAGATATGTACAAGAGATTATTTTAATTTTATAAGTATGTATGTGCATTAACACATTGCTTATTAAAATTTGTTTAATCAGTTGAATTGATATAGAGATATGGTCAAGAGATAAATGGATTTTGGTAGGTAAGTATGTTCACAAGTTAGCAAATTACCAAATTGTTGTGAATTTATTCGTAACAACATGAACATGAGTTTAATAATTCTAAGTTAAGAAATGTAATTAATCTAACACAATTATGTCATCTTGATTAAAATCATCTTTTAAAATCGTACATTGGAACTTTTATTTTATTTTTATTTATTTTACTTAGATAAAATCTTATTTTTTTAATCATCTCCTGAAATCAAAATATTTGTCTTCACCAAAGTGTTTTAAATTGCATTTATAAAAAATTCTTTTCACAGTCCCTATGGGTACGATAACTCGACATTTACTTGTCACTTTAATACTTGTTGTGATTGTGTACACTTGCACATTTCTGTCAATCCAAGTTTTTGGCGTCGTTGCCGGGGACTGTTCTAAAAAGTAATTATTTGTGAATTTGTTAATTTTTCATTTTGGTTTATTTTTTTGTTCAATTTTAACTTAATTAATTTTTTCTATGCTATTTCAAGTGTTTATATGTATTGATCAAATCATCGATTTACTCCCTATAGACCTTGTGATTGAAAGAACTTTTTGAAAGAAAAGAAGACAAGCAAGTCAGGGAAGGACCGAAGAGATGAACTTCGAAAATCAGAATCAAGGAAGCAGAGCAAACCCTGCTCAGATCCTATCCTTATTGCTGATGATAGGGATAGAGCTTTAAGACAGTATGTCGTGCCAGTGTTTCATGATCTTAATTCGGGTATTAGGAGATAGAAAATTGAGGCACAATAGTTCGAGCTGAGGCCAATCATGTTCCAGATGCTTCAAATAGTGGGCCAATTCAATGGAATGCCTACCGAAGATCCTTACCTTCACTTAAGATTGTTAATGGAGGTGAGTGATTCTTTCAAGTTAGCTGAAGTATTCAAAGATGCACTACGATTGAAGTTGTTCCCATATTCGCTAAGGGATAGAGCTCGAGCCTGGTTGAACTTAGTGCCACCAAATTCAATTTCCACATGGCAGGAGTTAGCAAAATGATTCCTCATGAAGCATTTCCCGCCTAGCAAGAATGTTAAGTTGAGGAATGAGATGACTGCTTTTCCAACAAATGGATTATGAGTCCTTGTATGCGGCATAGGAAATGTACAAAGAATTATTACGAAAGTGCCCTCATCATAGAATCCCACATTGCATCCAACTTGAGTCATTTTATAACAGTCTCAATGCTCACACAAGGATGGTAGTGGACGCTTCTGCTAATGGTTCTCTCATTTCTAAGTCTTATAATGAGGCTTATGAAATCATTGAGAGGATTGCCATTAATAATTATCAATGGCCAACCAATTAAGTAGCGATGAGTCGCTGGAATACATAAAGTAAACGCTCTCACTTTACTCGCATCGTAGGTATCTTCGATTTCCTCAATGCTTAAAAATTTTACCACTAATGGGTTTAATAGTTTTGCAGCACAACCATCGAATCAATTTGAAAATGTAGCCTATGTCTATTGTGGGGAAAGACATTTGTTTGAAGAATGTCCATCGGACCCAGAATCCGTGTATTACATGGGTAACCAGAACCAAAACCGAGGAAGGAAAGGACTACAATCCAATTCCTATAACCCATAATGGTGAAACCACCCTAATTTCTCTTGGAGTAACCAAGGGGCTGGACCCAGACACACTTACGCCCAACCTAGATCAACCCAGCCACCTATTTTTACCCAACAAATTCAGAAACAACCTCAAGTTGAACCATCCAATGGCTTAAAAAAATTTGAAGGCTTACATAGCCAAGAATGATTCCTTAATCCAAAGCCAATCAGTTATATTGAAAAACCTGGAAAACCAAATGGGCCAGCTTGCAACTGAACTCAAAAACTAACCACAAGGTGCTTTACCTAGTGATACGAAGAATCCATGGAATCCAGGGAAGGAGCATTGTAAAGCATTAACATTGAGGAGAGGAAAGACATTAGAACCCAACACTGTTGAAGTTCAAGAGGATCCAGCTGATGCTCAAGACATAGAGGAAGTTCAACCGAGTGTTGAAATTCTAGTATCACCAGAACCTGAATCTGTAAAATCCAAAAAGGTAACTTCTGAACTAGCTAATTTTTGTTAGATGTAGAATTTCCACAGAAGACGAATCAATCAGTTCCAGTAAAGAAGTCTCCACCACCCTACCCTCAAAGACTTCAGAAGCAAAAGCAAGAAGTTCAATTCAAGAAGTTCCTAGACGTACTCAAGCAACTGCATACCAACATTTTGTTGGTTGAAGCACTTGAACAAATGTCGAACTACGTCAAATTCATGAAGGATATCCTATCTAAAAAATGAAGACTAGGAGAATTTGAGACTGTATGTAACAGCCTGGTTTTAGCCAAATTAGAACAGTGGTTTTAGAGCCACAAATTCGATGTTGAAAAATTATTTTAATATTATTTTTTGTGTTTATAGCATGTGATTATATATGTGTGAAAATTTTGCGAGCTAATTTTATCGTTTAGTAGCTCAATTTGAGAAAAAGGACTAAATCGCGTAAAATGCAAGAGTTGCATTCTACTTGTTAAAAGTGTCTATTGGCTATGAAATTTAAATATGGAAGTCCTTCTAATGAAATGAGACCATTTATAATGGAATTTGACATAAATGGGATTAATAACATGAAATTTGGTGGCTTTTAATTAAGGTTAATTTGGTAATTAAATAAAACAATGAATAATAAATAAAACAAAAGATGAAAACATGTTCATCTTTGTTTCTTTGAATCAAAAATAGAGAAAGAAGAAAGCCATTTAGGGCTTGTCGTATTTGACCAATTCCTAGCTTGATTAAGGTCTGTTCTTTGCTCGGTTTTTGATGATTTTTACGTTTTTGAGATCGTTGCTTTGTATTCTAACTGCCCATGTCTTAATTTTTGAAGTTCTCAATGATTTTTTGAAGTTCCATTGATGAATGCTTGAACTTTTGAATCTTTTATGATGAAATATTAAAGCTTAATAATAGATTTTAATGTTTTGTAAAGTGATTTTTGGTGAAAATGCCTAAAATAGGATTAAACGGTGAAAATTGTAAATTGAGGGGTTCAAATGTGAAATAAATGAATGTTTTGGCTGCTAGGGACCTATGTGAAATTCGGCTATGGTGAAATTGGATTAAATTGTGTGAATTTTGTGTTTTTATGAAATAGGGACTAAATTGAATAAATATGAAACTTTAAAGACTAAAGTGTAAAAATGCCCAAATATGTGTTTGTGGATTGAATTGAATGATTTTATGAATAAAGGAGTTAATTTTGAATGTATTAAATCAAGAATGAAAGATATCGGATATAGATCGGGGAAAATCAAAGATTACTGAATAATCGATCTAGTCCCTCTATTTCGACTACGAGGTAAGTTCATATGAAAATAAATGTCTTTAAATTGATTTATACATGTTCATTTGTCATTGAATTGCTATGAATGTTGAACAAACAAATACGAGCAAGCATCGACGAAGTTATGTTACCCGAAAGTCCCGTACGAACCTTAGGAATAGTATAGGATATAAATGTCATGACAGTAGGATTATTGAGATGTAGTTTCATGTAAGACCATGTCTGGGACATTAGCATTGTATTGTGATTACGTGTAAGACCATGTGTGGGACATTGGCATCGCTACATGATTTCGTGTAAGACCATGTTTGGGACATAGGCATCGATATGTGGTAACATGTAAGACCATATCTGGGATATGGCATTGTAAGAGTTATATGTGATTTTCGAGTATACTTAATGATTCTGAAAGGTTCAACGGGCAAAGTCAAGTCAAGAAAGAATGTTTTAATGAGTTAAGTGACTCAAGTACTGATAAATTGTAATTTATACATATTTTTACCCCATGCTTGGCATATTTATGAATGATTTCTCCTTGGTTTTAGTGAATTCGATGCTTCTGATCCTTTAATTTCATGTTTTATACTCAGGAGAGCTTAGGATTGCAAAAAGACCAAGAAGCGGGCCAAAAAGGGACAAATTGGGCCTAAATCATTGTTTCACACGGCCTAGGCACTTCTACACAGGTGCTCCACATGCCCGTGTGTGACACACGGGTAGACCACACGCCCGTGTATCATGGCCGTGTCGACTAAGAACCAACTCAGTATTGCACATGGCCTGGGCACCTTTGCACGGGCGTGGTACACAGTCGTGTGTCTGCCAAGCCCAAGCCTAGTTCTATTAAAAAAAGGGCACTTTTGAGGGTTTTGAAACATTCTAAAGCCTATATAAACACCCTAGAAGAAGATTAGAGGGATACACAGTGTTAGAGGTAGAAAATACTCGTGAATAGCCATCGGAATCACCTCGGAGCCAGGATCTACATCAAGACTGAAGATTTCCATCCAATTTCCTAGAAGTTTTTTGGGTTTCTTTATGTTTTGTTGTTTTCCAAACTTTGAGATGTTTTCCATTATTATTATGAACTAAACTCCCTAAATACCTAAGGGAGATGAACCCTATGACGAATATTATTACTATTTGAATTATATGATAAATACTTATTCTTATTCTTAATTGTGAGTTCTAAATGCTTGTTTTAATATTCCACGGTATTAAATCAGGTTTTGATGTGCTTAATCAATGGAGCAAAAGTCCTTATTTAAGAGTAGATCATCCATAATTAAGTAGAGTTGAACGCACTCCTAGAGATAGGACGACATAAATCTGCCGGATTAGAGTCAAATCTAATAAGGGAATCCATAGATGGAGTTAATGCGACAATAGGGGTTTTAATTAGAAAAAGATTTCAATTAATCAACCTAAACTCAGTTGTTCTCAGTCTTGAGAGAGATATTAGCATAAATTAGGGATTTCTATGGATTAATTTAAGTGAATAAATTGTCTAATTCAGAAGTAATAAGTGAAGTCTAGGTGGATTCTTCCTTGGGTATTGTCTTCTCCATCGATTTTTTCCAAAGTATTTTCTAAACTTCATCTTTGTCGTAATCTTAATTAATTAGATAAATAGTTTTAGTTTAAAAACACACTTTAATTCTTAGGCTAGATAATAAAAAGATAGTAATCACTAGTACTTTTAGTCCTCGTGGATACGATATTTCCAGTCTTACCATAACTATACTGTTGTTAGATAGGTGCGCTTGCCTTAAGTCGAATTTTTAGTTAGTTACACGACCATCATGTTTTTGGCATCGTTGTCGGGGACTAAGATAATAGGAACGCTTAATTTTTATTACTTTAGCCATTTTTTTATTTTTTATTGCAATTTAATTTTATTTTTGCTTAAATTACTAAATTTCCTTTTATTTACTTCTGGCAGGTTTTTATAGTTTATGACTAGAAGAAACCCGTCAGGACCTCTACTTTTTGATAGTGAAATCGAAAGAATAGCTCGTAGAAACCGAAGAGAGATAAGGTGAAGCCTACGATACATAGAGGAAGGGTAAGAGGACGATATTCAAACCACAACTGAGGACATGGCTGATAATCAAAATAATCCGCTACCTCCTGTGGCTATTGCGAACCCAGTAAACCAGGACCTTGCTCCTCGTACTATGTATGATTATGCTAAACCTACTTTAACAAGAGCTGAATCGAGTATAGTTAGACCTACTATTGCTGCAAAAAATTTTGAACTGGAACCTAACACGATTCAAATTATACAACAGTTTGTTCAGTTCGATGGTTTGCAGGACGAGGATCCAAACACTCATTTAGCGAATTTTATAAAATTTTACGACACTTTTAAGATCAATGGCGTTTCTGACGATGCCATTTGCCTTCGGTTGTTCCCATTTTCATTGAGGAACAAAGCTAAACAGTGGTTAAACTCGTTACCACGAGGCTCAATCACTACTTGGGAACAAATGACCGAAAAATTTTTACTAAAATATTTTTCGCCAGCTAAAACAACTAAATTAAGGAATGATATTTCTTCTTTTGTGCAGATGGATCTAGAAACTCTTTATGATGCATGGGAGAGATACAAGGACCTATTGAGAAGGTGCCCTCACCATGGGTTACCTTTATGGTTACAGGTTCAGACTTTTTACAACGGTGTGAACCCTTCAACAAGGTAACTTATCGATGCAGCCGCCGGTGGAACTTTAAATAACAAAATACCTGAAGAGGCTTATGAATTTATTGAAGAGATGTCACTGAATAACTATCAGTGGCAAGTCATGAGAACAAAGCCTACAAAAGCAGCTGGTGTTTTCAACCTCGACGCAGTCACTATGCTATCAAACCAGGTAGAACTTTTAAATAAAAAGATTGATGGTTTATATGGTTCCACTCAGGTACATTCAAAGATGAGGTGTCATTCAAATGGAGGAATGCACAACCCAGATTATCCATCCTTCAACCTTGGCACCAAAGAGGAACAAGTCCACTATATTGGTAATAACTCTAGACCTCAAAATAACCCGTATAGTAACATTTATAATGTAGGTTGGAGGAACCATCCAATTTCTCGTGGGGTGGTTAAGGAAATCAAAGGCCAAAAAATCCTCCAGGTTTTCAACAACCACCTTACTAGGAGGAAAAGAAACCAAACCTTGAGGAGATGCTAACGAAATTCATAGCGGTATATGAAACACGTTTCCAAAACACCGAGACAGCTTTTAAAAATCAGCAAGCATCAATTCGAGGGCTCGAGAATCAAATAAGCCAGTTGGCAAAGATGATTTCTAAACGACTACAAGGTAGCTTGCCGAGTAATACTAAAAATAACCCAAGGGAGCAGCTTAATGTAATTACTATTCAAGATGAAGAAGGGTTAGTTGAACCTGAACCTGAACCGAAACACAGATTTATGGTAACTAAAGGTAAAGATGAGGTTGACCATAGTGAGCAAAAATCGGTAAGTAGAGAATATAAACCTCGTGTACCATATCCCAATGCGACAAGGAAAGACCACACAGATGAACAATTTGATAAATTCCTTAAATTATTAAAGAAATTACATATTAACTTACCATTTATTGAAGCTCTTTCGCAGATGCTAAATGCAGTTAAGTTTTTAAAGGAGCTTTTAGCAAATAAGCGAAAGTTGGATGATACGTTGCATGTGGAGTTAAGCGTAATTTGGTCAGCCATTCTACAGAATCAGGTACCCATCAAATTGAAAGATCCAGGGAGTTTTACGATCCCTTGTTTAATTGGTAGTTTAGATGTTAATAATGCATTGGCAGATTTAGGGGCGAGCATTAATGTCATGCCCTATAAAATGTTTAAACAACTCGGTCTTGGGAAACCCAAACAAACTAGGATGAGCACTCAGTTAGCAGATAAAACCATTAGATTTCCTAGGGGTATCATTGAAGACGTACTTGTCAAAATCGATAAATTTATATTCTCAATTGATTTTGTTGTTCTAGACATGGAAGAGGATAGTGACGTGCCTTTGATTTTAGGACGACCCTTTTTAGCAACTGCTAGAACTATTATTGATGTTGGTACAGGTAAAGTCACACTTCATGTGGGTGATGAAACAACCACTCTTTAAGCTCGTAATTCGAGTAACACATTGAATATTGAGGGTGGTTGTATAAATCATGATACTAATACTGATCATGTGGTGCAACCTTCTTTGCAGGAAACACGTTCGAAGAGCATAAATGAGTCATGTTCAAGTAACAGCAAAAGCCCATCTATGGAGAGCAAAGACTACAAATCGAGGAACTAGATGAATGACGAACACAGAAATCGAGAACACATGATAAACCGAAACCACGCCATGACGAATTTAATGTTTTATCAAATCAACTTAAGGTTTGTTGACAAAGTACTATTAGATGCAGGAGACCCTCATATTGCCACTTCTGAACCTAATGGAGCATCCCTTTTACGGTACTTAACATTTTCCCATACGGTACAGTCGAGGTAACTCATTCCAAATTCAGCACTTTTAAGGTAAATAGTACTCGTCTAAAACTTTATTATTATAAGATTGATAGTAGGAATGAGGAGTGTAAACTCCTCGAACCACCATGATCATGCAAACGAGAGTTAAGTCGAGCTTAGACTCTAAATAAGCACTTCTCGGGAGGCAACCCGAGCACTAACACCACTAATTAATTTTATTTTAGCTATTTTAGTATTTTTTTATGCAGGTATAGTGGCCCACACGGCCTGGACACATGAGCGTGTCCTTGGCCGTGCGGAAACAGGGCTAAAAATTCCCCAAGTATCAAGCGACACGGCCATAAATTCACTCCACACGGCCTGGACACACGGGCGTGTCCAAGGCCGTGTAAAAACTGGAGCTTAAATTTCAAATTTTAATTAAGTCAGGACGCCACACGGGTAAGACACACGGACGTGCAAAATACCACACAGGCATGGGAGAAGTGAAGGACTTGGCACACGGCCGTGCGACGTGACCATGTGCCACACACGGGCTAGACACACGGGCGTGTCCTTAGGCTGTGTGACACTTGGGAAATAAAATTACGCGATAAGCACAGGCTGGACGCGAGCCATATGGGCTTGTGACACAGCCGTGTGGCCTAACACAGGTCTCACACGGTCGTTCCCCTTTAAAACCCCCAAACGTAATTTTTTTCCCATCTTCTTCTTCTTCAATCTCCTTTCCCCAAACCCTAGTCGTCGTAGCTTTCAAAACCCTCCCCCATGCCCGTGCCCCCTCCAATACCAACCGCACCAGCAGCCGCCTCCACCACTGACCGACCCCCTCTTTCCTTCCCCCTCCCTTGCTTTCTTTCGTACTCCCCAACCCTTTCTTACCCTCAACTCTAACCCCGCACCACTGCCGCCCACCTTCGCGCTACACACGCACGGCCAATACCCAAAACCCCCATGCCTGTGCCCCTTGTTTTGTTGTCGTCCACCACCGACTACACCACTGGCCACCATTGTGGTTTCTTCTTTTACCCTCACCTATTTTATTTTAGTTATTATTTATTTATTTATTTTTCTGTTATTTCTTAATTTGTTCTTCCATTTTAATCTTAGTATATTTTTCTTTACTTAGTCTTTACTAACCTTCACTATTATTATTATTCATTATGATTATTTTTCTAGTATTCTGTCTTATTTTTTTTAGAATTTTTTCTTTATTTCTATTGATTATTATTAGTCTTAGCTTCCATCTATTTTTGTTTAAATTTTTATTCCTTAATACTTTTATTATGTTTTTATTCTATTATTCTAGTTTTTGATAGGATTAGTGTTAGGGAATCCTGTTTTTAGGAATACAGTTTTATTACTTGGATTTTATATTTTTTTCTATTGGCTCAAGGTTCAATATTTGGTGATATTTGACTTCTATTATTTTCAGAAATATAATGACAAACACACGAGGCAAGAAGACTGCTGTTCCCGTCTCGAAAAAGCGAAAGGGTCCTGGCGCAACCTTCTCGAGTGCCTCGACCGAAGCCCGTCATCCTCTGCTTCGATTTTTGTCAGGCCCACAGGACAATTTATTTCAGCTTTTACGCGTGCGACCATTAGGAGTGGGCCGTTGTATTGATTGGGCCACTTTGGATCAGGTCCAACTTGCTCACCTCATTCGATTCCATCTCGAAACTGCGCCATGGGATCAGTTCCTTGCAATCATCGAGTCCACATATTTAGAGCTGACATTGGAGTTCTGTACTACTTCCCAATTGCAACACGTGATGAACACACATGACGAGGCCAGTACTATCGTTTTTAGACTTGGTGGACTTGTCAGGCATATGAGTGTACCCGAATTTGGAGCTGCTTTGGGCCTCTACACGGAGGAGTTCATGTCTATCGAGAACTTCCTCCAGCTGCATTGACACATTCATCATTCCCTTTCATGTTGTTGGACCGATCTCATAGGTGGCTAGATTATATATGACGCGAGTCGCTCGAAGGCGACTTCTCTCCCTCCAGCACTACGCTACATTCATGCCATCTTGGCTTACACTTTGACTGGGAGGAGAGAGAGCACTGGAGTAGTTAGCACCACCGACGCGTACTTCTTATGGAGAATGGCGACTGACCATGTATTTGACTTAGCATATTTCATCGCCCTTGCCTTTCGCCACCAGAAGGATCGCCATAGGAGGGGCCCCATCTGCCTTGGCCCTTACGTGACTCGCCTCGTTCAACATTTTGGCCTCTTCGACACTCTAGAGATGTCCTCAACACTCACACTAGTCGGCCAGAGGTCTCCTCAGGGAATTTTCAGCATGATCCATATGAGGATGATAGAGCGACGCTGTGGATTCGACCCCCCTTAGTACCGACTCATTCAGTCTGATGACTAAGATGAGTCAGAGGACATTACTGATGATGTCCCTCCCCCTCATGAGGATCCACTACAGCCACTACCATCGAGTCATCGACATACTCCCTCCACTGCGAGCTTTCGAGGAGTGTCATTCGAGGAGTTTACTGATTTCCGTCAGTACTGTGCTCAGAGGTTCGACAGTCTTGATGCAAGGTTTGACAGTATCGATGAGACTTTGTGGCAAATTTGTGAGCACCTCCGTATCGCTCCTCCAACGCCACCGGCTCAAGACACCGATGATGAGGACCTTTGAGTCCATTTATTTTATTTCTATTTCTATTTTTTATTTTTTTATTTTTATTTTCCTTCATTTATTTTTGAAGACTTATGTTTTATATTTTTAAATTCTGCTTATCTTTATGATTGTTATCGCATTATCCCTTAATTCTCTTTTACAATGATGTTTATTTTCTTATTAGTACTTCAGAATCCTACCTTTTATTCGGTTTTCTCTACAAATTCTTGCTCATCCAAATATTCAGGGCAGTTTCGCTTCTCTCCCTTTCTTCTGATATTATGCCTATATTGTTATTAACTATCTTTGTACATTGAGGACAATGTACATCTTAAGTGTCGTGAGGTTATTTATGTTATTATTAGAAAATCCCTGAATTTTTATCTTATTCTCAAATAATTTTCTCATATTATTATTGCAGTAAATTTTGATTGATTTATGATTTTTATTGATATGGTTTGAATTAAATCATAAGTAATTGTGCATTGATTGTTTAAACTTTAAGATATTAGAGAATCAAGTATGATAAATTGAAACTTTTGAGAATTAAAATTGCTAGGTTGTTTCCCTGAATTGAGGTATTATCTTGAAGTTTTTAGTTTACAAGTATTGATATCAAATACCCATAATTTTTGTGAGATTTTGAGCCTTTTAGAGCATATATCTTTCTTGCTCACTGATTTTATTGGTTATAATTGTGTCAACATTGATTTGTTATTCTAGAACTTGCATCGATTATACATGTTGAGACCACACCCTTGATTTGATATACTAAAATGATAAAGACACTTAGGTTTTAACCCATTTACCCCATAAAAAGCCTACCCTCATAATTAACCCTTACTGAACCCCTTTGAGCTTAACAAACTATTTTTTTGAATTTTACCCTAAATTTTAACCCCTATATCATACCTTTTGATTCGTTGAGAATTTTTCCTAATTTATTGAGTCCCTTTTTGTTGAGATTTGATTTTGTTAATTGCCTAACTATTGTCGTTCTTTCGATTCTTATAATTTTCTCTTACACAATTATTCTTATTTATTAAAAAAACCATACATATTAGTAGTAATTCTTTGTTTTTGAGCTTAGGTATTTAATTCCATATTCTGAGATGAAGCTCATGTTTATTCAAGTAATGTTAGTTATTTTTTTAGTTAGGTAATTTATCAAGTTAATCTCAATTCCAAAAATTTCTTTTTTAGCCATTATCCACACCTACAACCCTTCAAAGACCTTTTGATTTGTGTATCATCTCATTTATAGTGGTGGAGATTTGATTTTCATGCAAGCCTATGGTAATAACTTTTCATGTTTGACTAATGAGTGCTTAATCATTGAACCTTAAACACATTGAGTGATTTGAGTGAACCTTTAGTGAGGATGTCAATAAATGTCAATTTGGAATTAAAGATAATTACTTAGATAAAGGGGGATGCCTATAATTTTATAATTAAAATGATCAACTTTGACTATTTGAAGCTTTAGTGTTCTTTTAGTTAAATTTTCAATGGATGATTACTTGTGAATTATTTTGAAACATTATTGATGAGAATTATAAGTTGAAAAGAATTTATTTTGATTGTGAGTTAAGGATTTTGCTTAAGGACAAGCAAATGCTTAAGTGTGAGGATATTTGATAAACCATAATTTATACATATTTTTACCCCATGCTTGGTATATTTATGAATGATTTCTCTTTGGTTTTAGTAAATTCGATGTTCCTAATCCTTTAATTTCATGTTTTATACACTAGAGAGCTTAGGATAGCAGAAAGAGCAAGAAACGGGCCAAAAATGGACAAATTGGGCCTAAATCATTGTTTCACACGGCCTAGGCACTTCTACACGGGTGCTCCACACGTCCGTGTATGATACACGGGTAGACCACACGCCCGCGTATCATGCCCATGTCAACTAAGAACCAACTCAGTATTGCACACGGCCTGAGCACCTTCACACGGGCGTGGTACATGGCCGTGTCTCTACAGACCCCAAGCCTAGTTCTATTTAGAAAAGGGCACTTTTGAGGGTTTTGAAACATTCTGAAGCCTATATAAACACCCTAGAAGAGGATTAAAGGGATACACAGAGTTGGAGGCAGAAAATACTCGCGAATAGCCATCGGAATCACCTCGAAGCCAAGATCTACATCAAGACTGAAGATTTCTGTCCAATTTCCTAGAAGTTCTTTGGGTTTCTTTATGTTTTGTTGTTTTCCAAACTTTGAGATGCTTTCCATTATTATTATGAACTAAACTCCCTAAATACCTAAGGGAGATGAACCCTATGACGAATCTTATTACTATTTGAATTATATGATAAAGACTTATTCTTATTCTTAATTGTGAGTTCTAATTTCTTGTTTTAATATTCCAGGGTATTAATTCAGGTTTTGATGTGCTTAATCAGTGGAGTAAAAGTCCCTGTTTAAGAGTAGATCATCCATAATTAAGTGGAGTTGAATGCACTCCTAGAGATAGGACGACATAAATCTGTCGGATTAGAGTCAAATCTAATAAGGGAATCCATAGATCGAGTTAATGCGACAATAGGGGTTTTAATTAGAAAAAAATTTCAATTAATCAACCTAAAGTCAATTGTTCTTAGAATCGAGGGAGATATTAACATAAATTAGGGATTTCTATGGATTAAGTTAAGTGACTAAATTGTCTAATTCAGAAGTAATAAGTGAAGTCTAGGAAGAATCTTCCTTGGGTATTGTCTTCTCCATCGATTTTCCCCAAATTATTTTCTAAACTTCATCTTTGTCGCAATCTTAGTTAATTAGATAATTAGTTTTAGTTTAAAAACACATTTTAATTCTTAGGCTAGATAATAAAAGATAGTAATTACTAGTACTTTTAGTCCTCGTGGATATGATATTTTTGGTCTCACCATAACTATACTACTGTTCGATAGGTGTGCTTGCCTTAAGTCAAATTTATAGTTAGTTACACGACCATCAAGTACGTATGAGATTCATACAAGTATTGAAATGTGAGGAATTTGATGAATTCACTTATGAAATTGAATATGTATACATTTGGGAAGGCTTGTAAGCTTATATGTGTTTACTCATATTGATGGAAATGATGATTCATGTGTAATTTTATTTATATATGGCTTACTAAGATTTTTAAAGCTTACTTCGTGTGTTGTTTCCCTATTTTATAGATTATCAAAGCTAGTTCGGACATCAGGGATCATCAAGAACCATCATCACACTATCGACTACTTGTTGGTACTTTTTATGTTATGTAAATATGGTATATGGCATGTATAGGCTAGTGAGTTGATGATATGTTTTGATTTATGATATAGCCATGAGATGTGGCTTGTATATGATGTAAATATTAGTGTGTATTTGGTTATTTGATTTGGCTAGACTTATGAATTTCGTAAGTGATATTTGATGTATATATATACCTTGTGTTTTAGCATGATGGTTGGTGTGATGGTTATATGGTTGCTCAATTAACAAAATAATCAATGATGTATAATGGTTCAGAAATGGCATGTTGTGGCTTAGTTTTAAGATGATGAATCGGTATATTTTGTAGCATGATTTAGTTAATAAGATGGTGAGAAAATGCATATACAAGTTAAGGTTATGACTTATTGTTTTGGCATGATTTTGGTTATGGATTTGAGTAATGAAATGAATGGATTTAAATGGCATGAAATGTGCATGAAATGGTCATTTTTGGTTGCTTATTGTAGGTGAAAATGATGCCAAATGAATGCTTTTAGGTACATGAATGATATGTGGGAATAATGACTTAAATCAAGCCTATTTTTGTGCCACACGGTTGAGCACACGGGCGTGTGAATTGACCGTGTGACCCTTGAATCCTAGTTAAAAACAAGTCAGAGAGTTACACGGCTTAGACACACGGGCGTGTCTATTAGCCGTGTATGGCACACGGGCTGGGACATAGGCGTGTGGCCGGTCGTGTGACCCAAGTCAGTATACTCTCCAGTTTTCCCATGGTAATGGCACACGGGCGTGTCTCCACCATGTGGTACAAGTTAGTATGTATGCACTGTTTTCATGCAGCTTGTGACACGAGCGTGTCTGGTGGCCGTGTAAGGCACACAACCTGTTCACACGGGCGTGTGATCCCTTTTATGCATGAATTTTTTTTAAGTTTCACAAAGTTTTCAAATGTTATCGGTTTAGTGCCGAACCTCTTCCAAGCATGTTTTAAGGTTTTGTAAAGCCTTATAAGGGACAATATGATTATGTTTGATTAATGCTTATGTGATAATGAATTCATGTATGAGAACTGTATGTTGTATGATATAATTGATCTATAATGCCTCGTAGCCCTATTCCGGTGACGGATACTGGTTAGGGGTGTTACATTTATTGGTATTAGAGCTACAGTTTAAACAATTCTATGACTAACTAGTGTGTGAGAGTCTAGCTATACATGCCATATATATAAACTGCGATAGTGTGATGATTCCTGACAGCTTAAAGTGTGTTTTCATATAGTAAATGGATCCTGAATGAGCTTTAGCTGACGATGTGGAAAGGAATGCACCCGCTTCTGCTCAAGGGGCAGTGCCGGCTAATTCTAAGCAAATTTCACTAAACAAGCCTTTTTCCATATGATGAGTGAGTGGTTCACGGAGTTTGTTCGAATGGATTTGGCTACTCCCACCTATTTCTCAACTAAACCCTGCTATTCCTCAATTTATAGATTTAACATGGTGCCGCCAGCGGATAAGATTAAGAAACATGGGGCTGAGGAGTTTTGGGCTTTTGTTGATGATGATGCTGAGAGAGCTAAATTCTGGCTCAAGAACATGATCCGAGTATTTGACAAAATTATCTTGCACTCCTGATGAATGTATCAAATGTGTGCTATCATTATTGAGAGATAATGCGTATCATTGGTGGAAAACGTTGATATTTGTAGTTCGTAGATAATGGGTTACCTGGGAGTTCTTTTAATCCGAGTTCTGAAAGGATTACATAACTCAACAATTTCTCAATCAGAAACATAAAGAGATTTTAGAAATGAAATAAGGCCAGATGACTGTCACTGAGTACGAAAGAGAATCCGTACGTTTAAGCAAGTATGCCCATGAATATGTGTCTACTAAGGAGATCATGTGTAAACGGTTCGTTGATGGACTGAATGAGGATACAAAAATACTAGTCAAAATTCTAGAGTTGAAAGAATTTTTCGTTTTGGTAGAAAGGGCTTGTAAAGCCGAGGATCTCAACAAAGAAAAGAGAAAAGCTGATTTTGAATCAAGAGATTCGAGAAAGAGATCAATTAGTAAATCTTATCAGTCTGCATTGAAGAAATTTTGAGACTTGTTTAATCATTCTAATGCATCTGTGGGACATTTAAACTGAAGCTCTGGCCATCTCTATAGCTAGTGTCGGGAGTGTGAAACCAAATCGACCTGAATGTAGACAGTGTGGAAAATGGCATATCGGTGATTGTAGTTGAACAATCGGGCCTGTTTTAAATGTGGATCATTAGATCATTTCATTTGTAACTATCTTGAGTTGGCTTAACAAGATACAATACAAAACACAAGGTAGAGTAACACTGCAGTTAGAGGTATACCACCCAGAAACATGGGAAATGTAAGTGGTAGCCAGAGAGCAACTAAACATTCTACTATAAGGTCAGAGGCCAGAGCACCTGCATCGCACTCGCAAAGAAGCGTCATCTCCAGATGTTATTACCGGTACTTTCACTCTCTATGATACTAATGTGATTGCATTGATAGATCTAGGATTAACTCATTCATATATATGTATGGATTTAGTATCCAGTAAGACTTTTCCTGTAGAGTTTATTGAATTTGTGATTAGAGTATCTAACCCCTTAGGCAACTGTGTCTTGGTTGATAAAGTGTGCAAAAACTGTCCATTGGTGATTCAGGATTTCTGTTTTCCGGTTGATCTAATCTTGTTACCATTTGATGAATTTTATATAATTCTGGGTATAGATTGGCTAACGCTACATGATACTATAGTAAACTATAAATGAAAGACGATTGATTTGAGGTGTCAGAATAATGAGATTATTCGAATTGAGTCAGATGATTTGAATGGTTTACCAGTAGTGATTTCATTGATGTTAGCTCAGAAATATGTGAGAAAGGGTTGCGAAGCTTATTTTTCTTTGTGCTTGATACAAAAGTGACTGAAAAAAAGATCGAAACAGTACCAGTGGTGAGTGAGTATTCGAATGTGTTTCCTGAAGAGTTACCAAGTTTACCACTAATCTGAGAGGTTTAGTTTGGCATTGAGTTAATGATGGGGAAAATACCGATATCGATAGCTCCGTACAGAATGGATTTGACAGAGTTAAAAGAATTTAAAGCTCAATTACAAGAACTAAAGGATAGAGGTTTTGCTAGACCGAGTTTCTCTTCTTGGGGTGCGCTGATATTGTTTGTGAAAAAGAAAAATGGCACGATGAGAATGTGTATTGACTATAGACAACTGAATAAAGTGACTATAAAGAACAAATACCCTCTACCATGGATTGATGATTTATTTGATCAATTGAAAGGGGCTACAGTGCTTTTTAAATTAGATTTGAGATCGGGCTATTACCAGTTTAGAGTTAAAGACTCGATGTGCCACAGACTGCATTTAGAATGAGGTATAGGCACTACAAATTTCTTGTTATGTCTTTCAGACTAACAAATGCACCTGCTGTTTTTATGGACTTGATGAACCGGATTTTCAGACCATACCTAGATCGATTTGTTGTTGTATTTATTAATGATATCTTAATTTACTCTCATTCTGAACATGAAGAACATTTGAAAATTGTACTACAAACTTTGAGAGATAAGCAGTTGTATGCAAAATTAAGCAAATGTGAGTTTTGGCTACGAGAGGTTAGTTTTCTAGGACATATTGTTTCAGCTAATGGCATCCAGGTTGATTTGAGTAAAATATCTGCGATTACAGATTGGAGGCCTCCGAGAAATATTTTTGAAGTCTACAGTTTCCTGGGACTTGCCGGCTATTATAGACGATTTGCGAAAGGCTTTTCAATGATTGCGACTCCTAAAATGAGATTGCTTCAAAAAGATAGTTCGAATGGTCAGATAAATGTCAGAAAAGTTTCGATCAGTTAAAAGCTTTATTGACAGAGGCACCAATTTTAGTTCAGCCTGAATCGAGTAAAGATTTTGTAGTGTTCAATGATGCATCGTTGAATGGTATGGGTTTTGTTTTGATGTAGAAAGGCATAGCTTATGCCTTAAAATAGTTAAAATCGCATGAAAAGAATTACCCGATGCATGACTTAGAGTTAGCAACTATTGTGTTCGCATTGAAAATTTGGCGTCACTATTTGTTTGGTGAGAAATGCCACATATTTACCGATCACAAGAGTTTGAAATATTTGATGACTCAGAAAGACTTGAATTTACGACAGCGGTGATGGTTAGAATTGTTAAAAGATTATGAGTTGATAATTGACTATCATTCGAGAAAAGCGAATGTAGTTGCTGATGCTTTAAGTTGAAATTCCTTATTTGCTTTAGTGTTTTGAATACACATTTGACTTTGTCTGATTATGTTTCATTAATAGCTAAGTTGAAAGCGAGACCATTATGCATATAGCAGATTTGTGAGGCTCAAAAGTTGGATAATGAACTGCAAGTAAAACAGGTTCAGTGTGAGTGGAATCCTGATTTAGAGTTTCAAGTTGATTTTGATGATTGTTTAAGATTCAATGATCGAATATGTGTTGCGAGAAATTCAGAGTTGATCCAGATGATTTTGAACGAAGCACATAGCAGTTGTTTATCAGTACATCTGGGAAGCACGAAAATATATAATGATTTGAAACAGCATTATTGGTGGCATGGCATGAAACGGGATATCTCAAAATTTGTTTTGAAATGTTTGATCTGTCAGCAAGTCAAACCTGAGCGTCAAGTGCCGTCAAGTTTATTACAGCCTATCATGATTCCTGAGTGGAAATGGGAAAGAGTGACTATGGGTTTTGTATTAGGTTTACCCTTATCTGAGAGAAAGAAAGATGCAATTTGGGTCATTGTAGACAGATTGACTAAATCAACTCATTTTATCCCTGTACGTATAGATTTCTCACTTGATAAGTTAGCTGAGTTATATATTTCTGAGGTTGTGAGATTGCATGGGGTACCTATTTCCATTGTTTTGGATCGAGATCCGGGGTTTACATTACGATTTTGGAAGAAACTGCAAGACGCACTGAGTAAAAAGTTACATTTTAGTACTGCGTTTCACCCACAGACGGATGGTCAATCTGAGTGAGTTATTCAGATACTCGAGGATATGTTACGTTGTTGCATTCTTGAGTTCGAAGGTACGTTGGAAAAATATTTGCCATTGATTGAATTTGCTTATAATAATAGCTTTCAATCGACTATTAAAATGACACCGTACGAAGCTTTATATGGTCCTAAATGCCGAACACTGTTGTACTGGACTAAGATAAGTGAGAATAAGATTCACGGAGTTGATCTGATCAGAGAAATAGAAGAAAAAAGTGAAAGTAATTCGTGATAGTTTGAAAACAGGTTCGGATCGACAAAAATCTTACGCAGATTTGAAACGAAAAGATATTGAGTTTCAGATCGGGGATAGAGTGTTTTTGAAAGTGTCACAGTGGAAAAAGATATTGCGGTTTGGTCGAAAAGGGAAATTGAGTCTGCGATTCATCGGACCGTATGAGATTATCGAGCGAGTTGGACCAGTTGCTTATCGGCTAACATTGCCATCTGAGTTAGAAAGGATTCATAATGTATTTCATGTATCAATGCTACAAGGATATAGATCTGATCCTTCACATATCATTTCCCTGACTGAAGTTGAAATTCAACCAGATTTATTGTATAGTGAAGAACTGATCCAAATTTTGGCTCGTGAGATCAAAGAGTTGAAAAATAAAAGAATAGCATTACTGAAAGTATTATGACATCAACACAGGGTTGAAGAAGCTATGTGGGAACTCGAGGATGTTATGAGAAAAGAAATATCCAAACCTATTCACTGGTAAGATTTTTAGGGATGAAAATCCCTAAAGGGGGAGAGTTGTAACAACCCAATTTTAGCCAAATCAGAATAGTGGTTTCAAAACCATAAATCTGATGTTGGAAAATTATGTTAATAATATTTTTGGTGTTTATAGCATGTGATTATATATGTGTAAAAATTTCGTGAGATAATTTTACCGTTTAATAGCTCAATTTGAGAAAAAGGACTAAATCACGTAAAATAAAAAAGTTACATTCTACTTGTTAAAAGTTTCTATTGGCTATGAAATTTAAATTGGAAGTCCTTATGATGAAAAGAGGCTATTGATAGTGGAATTTAACATAAATGGGATTAATAACATGAAATTTGGTGACTTTTAATTAAGGTTAATTTGGTAATTAAATAAAACGATGAATAAAAAATAAAACAAAAGATGAAAACATGTTCATCTTTGTTTCTTTGAACTGAAAATAGAGAAAGAAGAAAGCCATTTAGGGCTTGTGATATTCGGCCAATTCTTAGCTTGATTAAGGTATGTTCTTTTCTCAGTTTTTGATGATTTTTACGTTTTTGAGATGTTGATTTGTATTCTAGCTAGCCCATGCCTTAATTTTTGAAGTTTTCAATAATTTTGTGAAGTGCCACTGATGAATGCTTGAGCTTTTGAATGTTTTATGATGAAATATTAAAGCTTGATGATAGATTTTAATGTTTTGTAAAGTGATTTTTTATGAAAATGCCTAAATAGGATTAAATTGTGAAAATTGTAAATTGAGGGGTTTAAATGTAAATAAATGGAAGTTTTGAGTTGCTAGGGGCCTATGTGAAATTCGGCTATGGTGAAATTGGATTAAATTGTGTGAATTTTTTGTTTTTATGAAATAGAGACTAAATTGAATAAATATGAAACTTTAAGGACTAAAGTGTAAAAATGCCCAAATATGTGCTTGTGGATTGAATTGAATGATTTGGTGAATAAAGGAGTTAATTTTGAATGTATATAGATCAATAACAAAAGAAATATGATTTAGATCGGGGAAAATCAAAGATTATTGAATAATCGATCCAGTCTCTCTATTTCAACTATGAGGTAAGTTCATATGCAAATAAATGTCTTTAAATTGATTTATAAATGTTCATTTCTCACTGAATTGCTATGAATGTTGAACAAATCAAGTATCGAAGAAGTTATGTTACCCGAAAGTCCCGTACGAACCTTAAGAATAGTATAGGATATTAATGTCATGACATTAGGATTATCGAGATGTAATTACATGTAAGACCATGTCTAGGACATTAGAATTGTATTGTGATTACATGTAAGATCATGTTTGGGACATTGGCATCGTTATATGATTTCATGTAAGACCATGTCTAGGACATTGACATCAGTATGTGATAACATGTAAGACCATATCTGGGATATGGCATTGTAAGAGCTATATGTGATTTTCAAGTATCCTTAATGATTCTGAAAGGTTCAACGGGCAAATTCTAGTCAAGAAAGAATGTGTGAATGAGTTAAGTGACTTAGGTATGTATAAGATTCATACAAGTATTGAAAAGTGAGGGATTTGATGAATTCACTTATGCAATTGAATATGTATACATTTGGGAAGGTTTGCAAGCTTATATGTGTTTACTCATATTGATGGAAATGATGTTGATTCATATGTAATTTTATTTGTATATGGCTTACTAAGCTTTTAAAGCTTACTTCGTGTGCTCTTTCCCTATTTTATAGATTATTGAAGCTAGTTCAGACATCAGGGATCATCAATAATTGTTATCACACTATCGACTACTTGTTGGTACTTTTGATGTTATGTAAATATGGTATATGACATGTATAGGCTAGTGAGTTGATGATATGTTTTAAATTATGATATAGCCATGAGATTTGGATTGTATATGATGTAAATGTTGGTATGTATTTGGTTATTTGATTTGGCTAGACTTATGAATTTGGTAAGTGATATATGATGTATATATATTGCCTTATGTTTTGGGATGTTTGGTATGGTTATTGTGATGGTTATATGGTTGCTCAATTAAAAAAAAATTATCAATGATGCATAATGGTTGAGAAATGGCATGTTATGGCTTAGTTTTAAGATGATGAATTGGTATATTTTGTGGCATGATTTAGTTGATAAGATGGTGAGAAAATCCATATAGAAGTCAAAGTTATGGCATATTGTTTTGGCATGACTTTGGTTATGGATTTGAGTAATGAAATGGATGGATTTAAATGGCATGAAATGTGCATAAAATGGTCATTTTTGGTTGTTTAGTATATGTGACAATGATGCCAAATGAATGCTTTTAGGTACATGAATGATAGGTGGGAATAATGGCTTAAATCTAGCCTATTTTCGTGCCACACAGTTGAGCACATGGGCTTGTGAATCGACCGATGACCCTTGAATCCTAGTTAAAACAAGTTAGAGAGTTACAAGGCTTAGACACACGGGTGTGTCTATTACCCGTGCGTGGTACACGGGCTGGCACATGGGAGTGTAGCCGGCCGTGTGACCCAAGTCAGTATACTCTCTAGTTTTCCCATGGCCATGGCACATGGGCGTGTCTCCGGGCGTGTCTCCAGCCGTGTGGTACAAGTCAGTATGTATGCCATGTTTTCACATGGCCTGTTACACGAGCATGTCTGGTGGCTGTGTAAGGCACATGGCTTGTTCGCACGGGTGTGTGATCCCTTTTATGCATGAAATTTTTCTAAGTTTCCCAAAGTTTTCAAATGTTAACAATTTAGTCCCGAACCTCTTCGAAGCATATTTTAAAGTCTCGTAGAGCCTTATAAGGGACAACATGATTATGTTTGATTAATGCTTATGTGATAATGAATTCATGTATGAGAAATGTATGTTGTATGATGTAATTGATCGATAATGCCTCGTAGCCCTATTTCAGCGACGGATACGGGTTAAGGGTGTTACACGGTAGCCCTGATGAAGGAATGTAGTGCATATATTCAAGATAAACTACTCCCAAAGTTGAAGGATCCTGGATGTTTTACCATATCGTGCAACACTGGAGCAACATATTGTGGTAAGGCACTATGTTATTTGGGTGTGAGTATCAACTTAATGCCCATGTCAATATTTAGGAAGTTGGGGATAGGTGAAGTTAGACCTATTATGGTTACACTTCAATTAGCATATCGCTCCTTGGCACATCTAGAAGGAAAAATCAAGGATGTATTGGTATGTGTAGACAAATTTATTTTCCCTACTGACTTTGTTATTCTAGACTTTGAAGCAGATAAAGAGGTGCGAATCATTCTAGGAAGGCCTTTCATAGCAACTGGAAGAGCCCTTATTGATGTACAGAAGGGTGAGCTTACCATGCCTGTTCAGGACTATCAGGTAACATTTAATGTTTCTTAGTCTATATGATTTCCTGACACAATTGATGATTGTTCTGCAGTATCCAATTTAGAGGAATTAATCATGGCAAGAGAACTTAACTATGTTGAGGACCCGTTGGAGAAAATTTTGACATTATACCCTTCGAGTGATGAAGAGTAGGATGAATACTTAGCTTTGGTAGAAGCTAACCAAGGGGATTTAATCCACAATCCTGGTTTGAATCGTTAGAGTTAGAGAATAGGGATTATGCCCAACCAAAAGCATCAATCGATGAGCCACCTAAATTAGAACTGAAGGTACTTCCCTCGTATTTAAAATATGTTTATTTAGGTAACGCTTCTACTTTGCCTATGATTATTTCAGCGGAATTAACCGTTGAGCAAGAAGAGAAACTCATCCTAGTAATGAAACAATTCAAGAAGGCTATCAGATGGACCATAGCCAATATTCACAGCATTAGTTCGTCTGTATGCATGCACAAGATCATCCTGGAAGAGGGCGAGAAATGGACAATTGATGGTCAACAAAGACTGAACCCCGTCATGAAGGACGTGGTAAAGAAAGAAATCATCAAGTAGTTTGATGTAGATATAATTTGCCCCATCTCAGACAGTCCGTGGGTAAGTCCGATCCAGTGCATGCCAAAAAAAGGAGATATTACGGTCGCTAAGAACGAGAATAATGAGTTGATACCAACTAGAACGGTTACGAGATGTAGAATTTGCATCTATTACCGAAACCTAAACAAGGCGACTAGGAAAGATCACTTTCCTTTGCCGTTTTTGGACCAAATGCTGGATAGACTCGTGGGGTAAGACTATTACTATTTTTTTGATGGATACTCAGGGTATAATCAGATTACAATAGCACCAGAGGATCAACACAAGACAACATTCACCTGCCCTTACGATACATTTTCATTTAGACCCATGCCATTTGGTTTATGTAATGCACCTACTACATTTCAAAGATGTATGCTGTTTATTTTTACTAACATGGTTGAGAAGTATTTGGAAGTGTTTATGGATGATTTTTCAGTATTCGAAGATACTTATGATGATTGCTTAACCAATCTAGCCAATGTACTAAGGCAATGCGAAGAAATAAACATTGTACTTAACTGGGAAAAGTGTCATTTCATGGTATAAGAAGGTATTGTTCTAGGGCATCGGATAACGAGACATGGAATCAAGATAGATAAAGCAAAGGTAGATGTTATTGAGAAACTCCCACCTCTAACATCTGTAAAGGGTGTTAGGAGCTTTTTGGGCCACGCAAGTTTCTATTGAAGATTTATCAAGGACTTCTCCAAAATTGCTAATCTTTTATGCAAATTATTGGAGAAGGACACGATGTTCAAATTTGATGTGGAGTGCTAAAGAGCTTTCAGTGATTTGAAGAATCAGTTAGTTTTGGCACCCATAATCGTCACACTAGACTGGGATTTTCCATTTGAATTGATGTGTGATGCAAGTGACTTTGCGATAGAAGTTGTGATAGGCCAGCTAAGGAACAAAGTTTTTCATCCCATCTACTATGCAAGTCAGACTCTAATGGAAGCTGAGTTGAATTATACGATAATAGAGAAAGAGTTACTTGCTATTGTGTTTGCTTTTAACAAGTTTTGATCTTATCTTGTAGGTACCAAAGTGACTATCTATATGGTCTATTCGACAATTAAATATTTACTTTCTAAGAAAGACGCTAAGCTGAGATTGATTCGATGGGTACTTCTACTTCAAGAGTTCGATCTAGAAATTCAAGATTGAAAGGGAGTAGGAAACGAAGTAGCAGAGCACTTGTCCATATTGGAGCTGTAATAAGGGAATTCTCCACTTATACCCATTTAGAAGACATTCCCAGATGAACACATACTGAAGGTAAATCATGTCCATAATACCCCTTAGTTTGCTGATATTGCTAACTATTTTAGCTTGTGGTTTGATGTCGATTGATAAGATGTATCATCAAAAGAAAAAGTTTCTTCACGATGGAAGTACTATTTTTAGGAAGAACCATACTTGTTTAAAATGTGTGCAGATAAAATGATCAGGAGATACGTCACAAAAAATGAAGTACATAAGACTCTATATCATTGCCACTCAGCTCTGAGTGGGGGACACTTTGGAGGTACACGTACTGCGGCCAGGGTATTACAAGCTAGATTCTTTTGGCCAACACTATTCAAATATGCTTATGGTTACATAAAGAGCTATGATCGATATCAAAGGGTTGGACACGTCACCAACAAAAATGAGATGCCCCAAAGAAACATCATTGAGGTAGAATTATTCGATGTTTGGGGTATTGACTTTCTCAGTCCTTTCCCTTCATTTTTTGGTCACAAGTACATATTGGTAGTAGTAGACTACGTGTCTAAGTGGGTTAAGGCCGAGGCATATTGACGAACAATGCTAAGGTTGTGATGAAGTTTTTGCAGAAGCATGTGTTCACAAGGTTTGGAACCCCAAGAGATATCATGAGTGGCGAAGGGTCCCATTTTGTGAAATAATGGTTGAAATGGTTACTCAAAAAACATGGAGTGAAGAATAAGGTTGCCACAGCTTACCATCCATAGACAAATGGGCAAGCTGAACTGGCAAACAAAGATATCAAAGGCATACTCAAGCAGGTAGTTCGCCCGAACCAACGAGATTGGTCCAAAAGACTGGATGATGCTTTATGGGCCTACAGGACAGCATACAAGGCACCTTTATGGATGTCACCCTATAGGTTGGTCTTTGGGAAAGCTTGTTATCTGCCTCTGGAGTTAAAGCACAAAGCTTACTGGGCTCTCCAACAACTCAACTTGGATCTTAAGCTTGCTAAAGAGAAACGGATGCTTCAACTCAAGGAGTTAGAAGAATTTGAATGTTCTCATACGAGAATGCCGAATTACTCAAGGAAAAACTTAAGAGATGGCATGACAAGCACATTTGAGTTCAAGAATTTGAAGTAGGTCAGGAAGTCTTGTAATACCCTAAAAATTTCTACAATAAGAAAGTAAGATATTATCCTTGCTATAGTAAAATAAGGAAATAAAGTGATAAAAAGGGAAATTTTGAGTTATGACAACCTTGGGAAGTATATTATGATATATTAATTCAAGAAATGATTAAATTGAAAAAGTGAGAAAAGTTTTGTTCCCAAGAGTAAAGTTTTGTTCCCAAGAGTAAATACTCAAAACTTGAGGGGTTAAAGTGTAAATATGAAAAAGTTGAAGGACCAATAATGCAAATTTTTAGAGGTGGAATAATCTAGAAACTAAGAAAAATGGATGAATTAGGACCAAATTGAATAGATGAAGAATTATGAGGGACTAAATTGCAATTTGACCAAATTAAGTGATGACTCAATGATGGAAATTTAAAAGATCATAAAGGGAAAAATGGTCAATTAGAAGAGAGAGAACTCTAGAAAGCAATGATGATGTTGGTGATATTTTAGATTAATTAAATAAATAAATATTAGTTTATCAATATTTTGATTTGATTTTTAATTATATTTTATTATTATTTTAATATATACAGAAAGAAAGGTGAAGAATTCTCTTTATCTTTCCTATGCAACCAACGTGAGAAGAGAAAAGAAAGAAAGAAATTTTCTTTTCTTTACAATTTGGTCCTTTAATAAAAAATTCACCAGTTTCACTTAGAAATTAAAAGAATTTCTATAGCTACCAAAAGAGAAAAATAATAAGAAGATTATGGGGAGCTAGAATATCAAGTTAGATTCAAAAAATAGAAGTTGGAGGAGAGATAAAATCAAGTTAAAGATTGAAATCAATAGGACAAGGTAACAACATCAAGATTTCAATATATTTTTAAGTTTGATATTATTGAAAAAGCATGAAAATGATGTTAAAGTAGAGTTTTCTTATATAAGGTTCTATGTTCTTAATATGTTAGTGAAGGGAAATAAGAGGAAGTGGTAGGAAACATTATAGATAAAGGAAAGGAGGGTGTTATAAACTTGATTATCAACATTTTGCACCAAAACAATTTTGGACAATAGCAGTAGTCTGACTTTGAAAATTCACCAAAAATTGTAGAAATTGAATTAGAGGTTAATTAAAGTTTAAATTAAATCCTATTGAGTCTAGTTTTACATAGAAGAAACTTTGTAAGAAAAAGAATTTCATATTATGATTTATATGAATTTTTGTAAGACAAGGTCAGATTGATTTCGGATTCCCCTGTTCTGACTTTGGAAAATCATCAAAAATTGTAAAAAAAAAAGATTATGGGTTTAAATTTATATTTTTAAATTCTTAATGAGTCTATTTTCAATATAAACAAACGAAAACATCATCCAAACCCCGTGCTAAGAGATAATTGATATTTAGTAAAGAAAGGTCGAAGCTGTCAAATAGCAGAACAAGGATAAATTTGAAGATTTTAAAGTACTTATTGGATAAATTATAAATTCTAAAATTTTTATGGTAGAAATATATTTGAGTCTAGTTTTATAAAAATCATGCAGATCTTAATTTAGAATTCTGTAGCTCAATATATAAATAATTTAGTGACTATGACTCAAGTGAACTGCTTTGATATGAACATATAAGTAAATAGTGGAATTATAGATAATGCTACATATAAGCATGTTATATACATTAAGAATGTGGAATGGAGAGGAGGAGGAAAATAATACGAATATCCATCTAGCATGGGTTTACATTAAAAAAATGGCTAATTTGCATGTTTTACGCTTAAGGGCTAAATTGAATAAAAGTAAAACTTTAGGGGCAATTTTGTAAAAATGTCAAAAAGACCAAATTGAAGGAAATGAATTATTTTATTGTTTAAATTAATAAATTTAATTAAATTATTAAGTTACATCAAGATCGAGTGAAAAATTAAGGAAAATGGAAAATTACCAAAATGCCCCTAAATCTTGGTATTTCTACAATTTAGCAAGGTAAGTTCGTGTAACTAAATTGTGTTTATTTATATGTTTGAATTGAATGTGGTATGTGTGAATTGTGTAAATTCTATTAATATGAAATTGAACACATATTTGATAAAGTCAAATAAATGTTAAGTCCCGTTTGAATAATGAAATTCGATGGATACATGATTTCCTGTAATAATTATGGTCCTGCATATGTTGCAGACACACTATAGCTCGAACGAGCAATCCTGTTATAAGCACTCTTGAGTTTCTTGTTATATAGCTCCTACGAGCATTCTGATCGGTAGTGATTCTGCATGTGTTGCGAACTACCGCAACTCTCTATGAGCATCCTGTTTTATGGTTGGTTATGATCCTGCGTATGATGCAGACACAAATGCAGCTCTTTATGAGCATCCTATTATGGATCGCTTGAACTTCCTGTTACATAGCTCACATGAGCATCCTATTATATGGCTCAAGAGAGTGTTTCCTGAATATGTGCCCTTATAGGTACCCCTGAATATGAATTGACAGATCACTAATTTGTACACCTTGTGTGTACTACCTGTGTATCCATTGATATTTCAAATAAATTCAACAGGCAAAATCCTGAAATGAGAAAATATGAGTACGAAATGAATTATTACCAGTATATACCTGAAATACATGAAACTGATATTACATGACATGTTGAAATATGAGATAGAAGATACATGTGTATGAAACTTGTCTGATGACTAAGTACATTAGTAATTACAAACTATTACCAAAATATATATATATACGAAATACATGGAAATGATGGTACATGGTATATTGAAATAAAGAAATGAATGATATATATTTATAAAGAAACAGTGAGAGAGTGATATGCATCATGATATGTACATATGTGAATATCTTTTAGATGCTGATACAAGGAAATTATGTAAATTGAGATGAGCAATAAACTAAAGTGTGACATGTTGAGAAAAAAGGTTTATCAATGTTGATTTATATGAAATATGTGCAAGTACACTAACAACTGTTGTTGTTTGATGCTTAGACAAGTGTCAATCTATTAATTGAATGGTAAAATTTTTATTTATATGATGCATTGAAGCGGTAAGTACTCAAGAGAAAATATGCTAGTGCTCATGAAAAGGTGGTAAGATCTAAATTGTGCAATTCCTTAGGAAATGACTTATCATGTGATCAATTCGAAAAAGGCTTTATTTAAATGAACTAGCTTGTGACTATGGTTGAATGGTATGTTTATGACTTGTGTGTCATGCATATGGAATAAGTGTGGAAGGTAAAGAAATGCAAATGAAAATAAAGGAATTTTGAAGAGTTAAAGTTATTTAAATCCTACTAAGCTTGGAATAATATGTATAAGAGATGTTGTGGATTCATTCACCTTGTGAGTGGGTGAATATAACTTCATGAGTATTGCGGTATCAATTTTGAATTATTCTTGATATGTATAAATTTCATATTTGAAATGAATTGATATGATTAAATATTACACGAGCTTTCTGAGCATTCATTGCTATTGTGCTTATTTTTATTTACCTTACAGATTATTAGAAGCTCGATTGGGTTGGAAGCTTGTCAGAGTTATATCACACTATCCATTTGTTCTATTGGTAATTTTGGATTATTTGATTCTAGTTATAATGGCATGTATTGGTTAATTTGGCCAATGTTGGCTTATAAATGCTCTATTGTATCTAGCCATTGGGATGGCTTGTGATGGACATGTTTTGATGTGCATATAGTATAATGTTAGATGTGAGTGTTTGGTATGGTTGAATGATGATAATCTTATAGGTATGTTAATACTTAGTATAAGTAGGCATATAAGTGATTTCGGTCAATTTGATAAGTTTGAATACTAGAGTATATGTGATGATAATACACATATAAAACTTGGTTTTAGCTTGATTTGAATGCTATAATACAGGTCGTTTATGCATAAAAGTGTTGAGTTAGGTTGATGACAAATGGGGTGAGAAATGTGACTTGGAAAATAGCCTATTTTCGTCCACACGGGTAGAGACATGGGCGTGTGTCTCTTGACCGTGTGAGACACATGGCCTAGCCACACGAGCGTGTAACCCCTGGACCTTGGCGAAATTTTAATATAAATAGAAAAATTTTCAGTGCCGGTTTAGTCCCGACTTGTTTCTAAAGTGTATTTTGGGCCTTGAGGGCTCATATAAGGGACAATATGTATGATTTTGATTGGCTTTTGATATGAATATTATATGAAATGAAATTTCTATCTATTTGTTCAGTAAATTTCGGTAATGATCCGTAACCCTGTTCCGACGACATATACGAGTTAGGGGTCTTACAAGTCTTGTTATTCAATTCTAGATTAAGGTTCTTTCCAGATAAGTTAAAATCACGTTGGTCCGGTTCATTTAGGATTCACCAAGTTTATCCATATGGAGTTGTCGAACTTCAAAGTAAGGGAGGTAATTTTCGAGTCAATTCTCAGCGCTTAAAACATTAGTGAGTAGATAAAATTGAACAAGATCAAATCTCATTCATTTTATGGAATATTTTTGGGATTAGTATGTTTAAATAAATAATTTTTCTCATATTTCTTTTTAAATAAATAATTTATGGAATATTTTTGGGATTAGTATGTTTAAATAAATTTTGTCTAGGAGATTGGAACTTAAGCGGGAACGCTTGTGACCCTTCCAATCTTTATTGGAAATTTATTTTAACATAATATTCCGAGAAATTATTCCCTAAATGGCAAAATAAATTTTTAGTTTTTCAAATAAAAGGGTCAATTCTGATCCAAGTTTTAATTGCAGCTCAATTTCAAATTTTCTTTAAGTCTAGGTACTTAATTGAATTATTTTTAAAATTTGGTTGCGCTTTTTGTAGATATTAAAAATTAGATGTCTCTTTTGTAAATATTTTCAAAAGGCATCTAAAATAAATGTTTTTAATTTGATTTAATAAATAAAATGATAATAACTAGTATATAATTATATTTATTATAATATATATTAATTATTATCAACTTTGCATAGAATTAGGATTAGTTTAAATTTGATCATATTTATAGATTTTCAATAAATTAATAGAAAATAATAATTTAATATGCATTATATTAATTATTAATTGTTGTTAACTTTGTGTAGAATTAGAACTTAGAATATTTTAACTATTAAATTGTTTTAAGAATTCTAATTAAACTCCCACCTTTTTTCCTATAAATTCCACCAACCTTCTCCATCATTCATCACTCATCAAAGCAACCTTCATTCACTCGTTCCACCATTAATCCTAGCATCCAAAACCACTAGCAATAGCACCGCCCAACAACCTTATTCAACCAATAACCCACGCACTTAACGGACCTAGCCAGCAGCTCACCCGCACGTTGTGACTGCCGCACGCACCTGCCTCCATCGATTGGCTCTGCTGCCTTGCACGCCCTACTTCCCGTGCATTGCGCAGTTCCCAGCTTCAGCCCATGTGCGCTAGTCCTGCTGCTCGCTCGATAGTGCTGCCTACCTATTGCCCATGCATCTGTTCACGCCAAGGCGCACTGCTGCAATACCTTCCTTGTGTCATGTGCACCCTTGCACAACACTTCCACCCCACATTTAGCCAATAACCCTCCAACCATCCCTAAATCGACCTCTTTTCATTTATATTTATTTTCTTTGAGTTCTTAATTTTTATTTAAAGGTGGTAAGACAATTTTTTCTCCTAAATTTCAATTTTATTTTAGTATTTAATTTTTCAATTTATTAAATTGTTAATATTTTATACTAATTAAACTTTTTTGAAAATATTTGTTCTATCTTATGATCAGTTTAATCATGCCTTGCAAAAGAACTCATGCCTCTTCCCAATTTGACGAGTCACAAAACAAATTCCACTGTGAAGAAACCAAAGTGAGATACGAAAGTGTTTTCAAGAATCAATAGATGCACCCAGAGAAAGGCTTTACACTGAAAGAAAACAACTATATTGATTTCATGGTGCGCATTCGACAAATTGTTGAAGCTCTTAATCGGGAGTTGTTTTGTGAGAAAAGACCTAGTGTAGATGAAGAGTTATTTCGTGAATTTTATACGAATTTGACCTCAAGTGATTTGAAGGAAGTTTCTATCCGAGGAATTAAGGTACCAATAAGTTCAAATGCTATTAATGAATTCTTTAAATTACCTAATTTTGAAGACGATGAATATTCTTCCTTGATGAGAAATATTGAAGATAAAAAATTGCAAGAAATCCTCGAGGAACTGATAGTTCCGGGTTCTAAGTGGACTGTGTCAAAGCAAGATATTCACACTTGTTGCAGAGAATATTTGACACCACTAGCGAAGGTATGGTTCTATTTCATTCGATTCAGCCTTATGCCTATTTTGTATGGGACTACAATTTCATTAGAGTGAATGGTCTTATTATACTCGATTTTAATTGGAAAGACCATTAATATCGGAAAAATCATCCTGAGAGAAATGCAGAATTGTGTCGCTAGACGTTCTGGCCCAGCTGACTTTCCCTTTACGATAACAATTTTGTGCTTGAAAGCTAAAATTCTTGTAGACATAAAGAAGACAGGTTATAGCCAGGGCACAATCACAGATTCGGACCTCTACTGAATAGCCAGAGACTCTGTTCTATAGCAACAAGGTGAAGAAAGTGAGGATCCCGAAGAAGAAGATCCCACAAATTTTGAACCAATACAATCAGGTAAAATCCCTGATCAGGCAGAACCAATGGAACCAGCAACCGAACCTGACATGATAACCTCAATGTTCAGAACTCAATCACCTCGTCCAGATCTTCGAGATGAGCTATCAAAGTTGAAGGACATAATGCAACATATGCAGTGGCAATAACAAGCTTACTAGAGATATTTAAAAATACGGGATGACTCAATGAGAAGTGCTCTTACGAAAATATTCAATGACCCTTTTATTTTTGTGCCTGAGTTTCCAGATTTCATATTTGAACCATGGAGTCCACTATCGAAGAGGGAATGAAGCGATTCATGAAAAAACAAAGACGCTGGAGCAAAAGATGAGTCGAATTCAGAAGGATCTGCAAATAAATAAAAGGGGGGATCTTGACTTTATTTTATTTCCTTTCTTAGGTTATTTAATATTTTAGGATTAGGTTTTATTATGAATTTTTATTTTCGCATAATAAAACAAGAGGTGAAAATCATAAATAAAAATGAACAAATTGCAAAGTACAAAGTGTGGCAATAGACATATACATGTCTAAGATTGGATCTAGAGAGAGCTTAGTACTTAAACAGTCAAATTGACTCACCTCTTCTTTTCTAGATTCCTACCTGGTGTATAGTATCTATTCACTTTTAACAATGAGGACATTGTTCATCTCAAGTAGGGGGATCAAAAAATTGAAATTATTTCTTCTCAGAATAAAATTTTCTTTTAATTATGATTGCGATATATATTGTTCAAAAATTTGAAATTTTGTTAAGTATGCTAAACTTCAGTATAAATAAAGTTTGATTATTTCAATAATTATTATGTTAGCTGAATTACGACATCAATGTATTTTTAATAAAGCATGTAAATCATATCATAAAATTTTTAGTTCCTTAGGAAAGTTAGGCATGCATGAAAGTTTAAGTCCTTAGAATTGACTTAGTAGTTTCTTGAGGCGAAATCCTAGGAAGCATGGAATGTTAAAAGTGATTTAGGCAACTTTTGTTCAGATCGTTTGAGCCTTTCAAGCCAACCTTGATGAATTTTTATCCTTTGAAGCCCAACTTTGAGACTATATGGCCTAATTTTATTTGAACCCTTGCAATATTGAGCCATCACTTTTCTCTTAATTGTCTTTAAATTGTCCCAAACACTAGACTCAGTACTAAATGTTCTTTGAAAATAAGTTTGGGGGAGTTGAAAAGAAGTATCAAATGCTCAAAAAATTGGAGTACATACAACAAAATGCTCATGAAAAAAAAGAGAGCATATGTACTTGAAAGAAAAGAGATGTACAAAAAAGCATGTGAGAGCAAAGTAAGTTGGTTTATTGAAGGTAATTATTCTGAAGGTCCAATTCAAGTTGAGTCTAGGGTTCTTTTAGCCTAAATTGATATATCTTTTACCTACCCTTAGCCTAGCCACGTTGCAACCTATTGTAAAGACCTATTGATTCATGTTTCTATGTTACCTACATTAGTGGAGAGAAATTTCTATGTTCAACATATGAATGCATAAGTTAAACTTAATGATTACAACTTAATCTTGAATAAGGGAATAAAATCAAACTGGTAGGGATTTAACATGTCTTTATTAGGAAGAATTTAACCTATTTTTTCTATCATAAGAACAATTGAGATTAATTTGAATGATATGTATGCTTAAGTAGCATAAATATCTTGTTCTCGAGCACAAGTATATCAAATTCATAATTTTGGGAAGAATGTTGTTTTGAAGGAAATTTTCAAAGGTGTTTCTAAAAAATTCCTTTTAATTTGTGCATTACTCGGGACGAGCAATGAATTAAGTTTGGGGCCCTTTTTTAACTCAAATTCATGCAATTTCGGTAAATTCTTGTCGAAAAGTATATAATTATTATAAAATAATTAAATTACAATCAAATTATTAATATGTTGAATTTTAATTAATTTTATAATAATTTTTGATTAATTTTGATTATTTTCGACAGATTTGCAGAAAGAGCAAAAACCAGCTCGACAAACACTACTAGAAGCAATTTTGAAGCATCAAGGCAAATTAATTTTTTAGCCTAATACGGTCCAAATTATGAATATTAATTCACAATATAGTTAATTTTAATTTTAATCCAATTTAATTTTGGTTAAATAAATTATTATTAATTAATTATGAAAAGAGGCCCAGTTGAGCTGAATCGAGAAAACCGATCCAACCAAGAACTGGGAAGCCCAAAACCATCCCACTTGCTAACTCAATCAGCTTGTTTGGCTAATTATTTGGCTTGCAAAATGGCCTTTGAATACTCCTTCAATTTGCATTCAAACCCCTCCACTATTCATGCCTTTTTAGATTTGCCCTTACTTAAAAATAGCATGTTTGAAACCTTCAAACAAGCCACATGTGTTGCCGGCCATGGAGGGAGTCTTTTGCTGCTGATTTTTGATAATTTTAGCATCCATATCAACCTATAAATACCCCCATTGGCTGCTCACTTCAAACACATCTCAAACCCATTCATTTCTTGACTTCCCTCTCACTTTTCTCTCTTCATTCCCTTCCATTGTTCTTCATTTTCTTCCCCATTCCCTTGCCGATTTCACCTCTTGAAAAAGATTCCTTCAACCACCATTTGGAGCAGCATTCAAGTATTTGTGGAAGTCTCGATTCAACAAGAACAAGTGGAGAAGGAGGAGTGGAGCAAACTAGTCAAGCCTAGGAGAAACATCGAATTTGATTCTTATTCCTTATCCTTTTTAATTTTAGTATTGTTGTTATGAATATGCCTATGAATATTTGTGATGTTGATATGTTTAATTTAATTAACATGGCTTAAATTTAATTCTTGTTAGGTTGATTGCATTTTGTCTACTTGAGTTATTAAAATTGTGTTTGTGTTGTTATAGGTGTCGGTAAGATGTTTGATTAAGTAAAACCATGACTAAGTTATTCTTGCATTACAATTGTAAGGTAACTAATGAATTAATTATTTAAACGGATTGAAATTGTAATTAATTGACACTGTGACAGCCCTATAGTGACCCTAGTTGGAAAGCGGTTTCGGGACTGCTAAACCAAGTCACCAAATTATTTGAATGTGATATTTATGGTCTAACATATGTGAATATGAATGTGCGAAAATTTTAAGCTTCGATTTAGTTAATTGTATGTGAATGTAGTACATAGGACTTGTGTGACACTTTTGAAATGTGATAGGCTAATCTACAAGGATCTAATAGTGCATGTAATCAAAAGGGAGGACTTGCATGTCAATTTTCCCCCCTAATTAGTAGTGGCCGGCCATGAGCATGGGTGGACAAAATGTTATGGCTAAAAACATGTCATAAACATGTTGGGTTAATGCATTATGTAAGGAATAATAAAATAAAGAGCATGGGCAATAATGTATTAGTGTTAGTAGGATGAGAAAAAAAAAAGAAAGAATGTGTGTGATTGTTCCCCCCATTGCCGTGAGTTGAAGAAAAGAAAACAAAAAAAAAGTGTTCATCCTTGAACATCTTTGGCCGAAATTTTTAAGGAGAAAGGAAGAAGAAAGGTTGAAGAGGTTCGGCCATGCATGTAACTAGGCTAAGGTATGTTTGATGTTGTGCCATGAGATTCATGCATGTTTTAGTTGTTAGCTTGAGTTCTAGCTAGCCCATGGTTCAAATCTTTGCTATGTCATGGAGATGGTATTCGGCTAAAGTGGATTGGTGTTGATGTCATTTACATGCTAAAAATGAAGCTTTGTAATGATGCATGTGATGGTGGATTGATGACTCTTGAATCTTCTTTTTAGCATTTTTGAGTGAGACATTAAGTTCTTTGTTTAACCATGACCAAAATTGAAATGGTATGGTGTTGTGATGCATTCGGCCATAGTAGAAAGTAGAGGAGAAATATGGTTGTTATTCACGTTATTTGGATGAGAAATGGTAGTAAGGTGAAGAGCAAATGTTAATGTTTGATTTACTAGTGTGTATATGTGTATTAGCCGAGTTATGAATTTGAAACAAAATGGTATGTAGTCAATACAAGCAACCATATTTGTAGGAAGTATTAAGCATATAATCGGCCTCAACCTAGACATGTATATTCAGCCACATGAAATAGATTTGTGTTGTATGTGTTCGGTTAGAGGCAAGCATATTGATGCTTTTATCTTGACTTACAAAATTCGGCTAAGGGGAATATTAGCTAATATGTTGAATTCGATTCGTGATTTCGTACATATGTGACTCTAATGTCTAATGTATATATGGGCTAAGTACCTTGAACTTCTCTTTTGATGTTCAAATGAATTGTGTTAAATTGCTTAATGTGATTAAAAATGCGCATGACCATTGTGTATTTGAGCTAAAGGGTGGCCATATGACCTATGAAACTCCTTGTCATATTCGGCCATAAGCTAGCATAATGAGACTTTAATAAGTTAAATTTGTTTGAATTAGCTCAAGAGCTTAGAGGACCACAGTTGGATAAAGGAAAGGAAAAAGTTACCGAATAGCCACCGAAATCATTCGACCACATCCGAGGTAAGTTTTCGAGTAATGGAACTTAGATTATGATTTGATTAGATCATATTTTAAGCAAATCAAAATCATGCTCTTTGTATGTGGCTATTGAGCCGAAATTTCAAGTGTGATAAGTGTCTTGTGTTTGAGCTTTGGTAATGAAAATGAAATACGGATGTGTCATGATCTATTGATAAATGTACATGGTTATTCGAATGATGTCCGGGCTAAGTCCCGAAGGCTTTGTGCTAAGTGACTATCCGGACTAAGATCCGAAGGCATTAGTGCGAGTTACTAATTCCGGGCTATGCCCGAAGGCATTGGTGCGAGTCACTAAATCCGGGTTAAGTCCCGAAAGCATTTGTGCGAGTTACTATAACCGGGCTATGTCCTGAAGGCATTTGAACGAGTAGCTATATCCGGTTAAATTCCGAAGGTACGTGATTCAGGAACGAGCGATCTTGCTGTAAAAATTTCAGTTAATACGCTTGTAAAATCCCAACAATGAGGTATGTTTCGTATGTGCATTGGAATAGTTGATTCCCTTCGAATAATATTCGCTCAGTCGAGTAATGAGCTTTCGGTATTTGGCTAAGATGATCCCTTATGTATGAATATAGGGGTTGGAATGTGAAGTAGGAATGATTTGAGAAAATGTATATATGGAATTATCCGTTTAGTTATATGAATGCTATACTTCGGTTGTGCTTAAATTCTTTGCTCAAAACTTACTAAGCATCTAATGCTTACTCCATTTATTTAATTCTCTGTTCTATAGATTTTGGTCCTTCAGCTATCGGGCTCGGGATTTTTGAAGTCGAAGTCGCCCACACTATCAAAGCTCCTTTTGGTATATTTTGGTTGAACTTTGAAATGGCATGTATAGGACTACCCTTTTGTTGTTGGTCATGTACCTTTCGGTTTTGTGTAAATTTGGATAGCCATGCGAAAATGGCTTAAATATACTTTGATCATAGCATTATAATCGTTTTGTATGTTGTCTGTCGAGAGGTATGGAAATGTTGGTAACGGTTAGTCATGGGAATGGTTACTCATGATCACTTTTGGTATATGTATGACAAACTCTAGTTAATCCATGGAGGATCATGAAATAGGTAAAGTTTACCTTAAAAATAGATGCTGGCTGCAGCAGTAATGTGGATGTGAAAAATAACTAAAAATAGTAGAAATGGAATTAAATAGTAAATAAATTATGTAATCGAACCTTAATGAATCTATTTTCATAGGATAGTAACGAAACATTCATATGAATAGTATATTATGAGATGTTAAAGTTTTCGTGAGACAGGGCCAGAACGGTTTCTTGATCCCCTGGTCTGACTTTGGAAATTCATTATAAATTAACCAGAGACATTTAGAAGTCATGCCATATATGTATAGATTCCTTTTTGAGTCTAGTTTCTATAGAAACAAATAGCATTAGTATTGAAGCCCTGTACAGGGAGATATCCAAGTCGTAATGCATGAAGGTTAGTGTAGTCGCACCCTGTAACAGGGGAGACTTTAACTAATAAACTGTACTAATTGGCCCAACCAAAAATTCTAGAAAAAAATTTGTAGATGGACTTATAAGTCTAGTTTCAGGGAAATTTTACGAAACTGATTTTCGAGTTTTGGAACTCAAGATATGATTTTTAAGGTGACAGTGACGCAGTTAGCCAACTGCCTGGAAAATTTTAAAATGGACTGTGAAAGTAAATGAATTAAGTCAGTTAGCACCTCGTGTTCGACTCCGGAAACGGTCTCGGGTACGGGGTGTTACAATTAAATTGGTTTCAGAGCTACGGTTTAGTCGATTCTAGGACTACCGTAACACGTTTGGGTCTAGCTATACATGCCATTCTCATGTGATTATTTGATAGTGTGGTGATTTCTGACATTTGCAAATGTGTTTATAGTAATGGATCCCGATCCCGACCGAGCGGTAGCTGATGATCTTGAGAGTGTAGCGCCTGCTCCCGCACAAGGGACAGCTCCGGTGGACTCTCAATCTATTGCTAGTAATCCGAATGATGAAGCTAGACAAGCTTTCTATAGCGTGATGAATGATTGGTTCAACCAATACATTCGAACTAATACGGCTGTTCCACAACCTCCATTCCCGACAAATACCACCCCCGCACCTACCATACCTCCAGTAACTGACCAAATAAGGTCAAATAAGCCCCCAGTTGACAGAATCCGAAAACACGGGGCTACTGAATTTAAAGCTACGGACAGCGATGATGCCGAGCAAGCGGAATTTTGGTTGGACAACACTATCCGGGTACTCGATGAGCTATCTTGCACACCCGATGAGTGCCTAAAGTGTACCATCTCCTTGCTACGTGATTCTGCCTACTATTGGTGGAACACGTTGACTTCTGTCGTGCCCAGAGAGCAAGTAACTTGGGAGTTCTTCCAAACCGATTTTCGAAAGAAGTATATCAGTCAGAGATTCATTGACCAAAAACGGAAGGAATTTCTTGAACTCAAACAAGGTTCCATGTCAGTTACCGACTATGAACGAAAATTTGTAAGGCTTAGCCGGTACACGCGAGAATGCATTTCTTCAGAAGCCGTGATGTGTAAACGTTTCGAGGATGGGCTGAATGATGATATAAAACTGTATGTTGGCATTTTGGAAATCCGAGAATTTGTGGCACTTGTCGAGCGAGCTTGCAAAGCCGAAGAGCTCAATATGGAGAAAAGAAAAGCTAAGGTGGGAGCAAAGGAGTTTCGTAAGAGGTCTTCGGGGAAGCCCTTCCCACAGTCATCGAAGAAATTTAGAGATGGCTTAGGCTGGTCTAGAGACACTTCGGGCTTTTCTAGACGAGATCGCGATCGGCCCCCTGTGAGCACACGAGTCACTTCGATCGCCAGTGTTGGAAATGATCGTCGAGACAGAATGGAGTGCCAGTATTGTGGCAAATGGCATTCTGAAAGGTGTAGATTCCATGACCGCTCCTGTTACAAGTGCGGGTCAGTTGACCACTTTATCAAAGATTGTCTGAGATTGTCTGAACAGAATGTAAATCAGAGTGGGAAACCGAGTGCTACTACTGCTCGAGGTAGACCATCTAGAAACACGGGAAATGCTAGTGGTGGTCAGAGAGGATCTAGAGATGCTACGACCAGATCTGAGGCTCGTGCTCCTGCTAGGGCTTATGCTATACGCGCACGCGAGGATGCTTCCTCGCCAGATGTTATTACCGGTACTTTTACTCTCTTTGATACTAATGTGATTGCTTTGGTTGACCTTGGTTCTACACATTCTTATATATGCGAAACCTTAGCATCCAGTAAGACTTTAACTATTGAGTCTACTGAGTTCGTAATTCGGGTGTCAAATCCCTTGGGTCGTTACATGCTTGTCGACAAAGTGTGTAAGAAATGCCCCCTAGTAATTCGAGGTTCCTGTTTTCCGGCGGACTTGATGCTTTTGCCGTTTGATGAATTTGATGTTATTCTTGGTTTGGATTGGTTGACCGTGCATGATGTGGTTGTGAATTGCAAAAACAAGACAATTGATTTGAGGTGCGCAAATAACGAGATAATCCGAGTTGAGTCTACGGACTTAAAGGGGTTGCCAGCTGTAATATCAGCAATGTTGGCCCAGAAATATGTAAGAAAGGGGTGCGAAGCATACCTTGCGTATGTACTTGATGACAAAGAGTTAGAAAAGAAACCCAAATCTGTGCCGGTGGTTTGTGAATACCCGGATGTTTTTCCTGAAGAATTACCGGGTTTACCACCTGTTTGGGAGGTAGAGTTTGGTATTGAGCTTGTACCTGGGGCTATGCCGATTTCGATAGCTCCGTATCGTATGGCACCAACTGAGTTAAAAGAGTTGAAAGCTCAGTTGCAAGAATTGACGGATAGAGGTTTCGCTCGACCAAGTTTCTCACCTTGGGGTGCACCAGTATTGTTTGTGAAAAAGAAGGACGGAACCATGAGGTTGTGCATTGACTATCGTCAGCTGAATAAAGTGACGATAAAGAATAAATATCCGTTACCGCGTATTGATGATTTGTTTGATCAACTAAAGGGAGCCTCAGTGTTTTCAAAGATATATTTGAGATCGGGTTATTACCAGTTGCGAATTCGAGATTCGGATATACCCAAAACTGCTTTCAGAACGAGATACGGTCACTACGAACTCTTAGTGATGCCGTTTGGGCTCGCTAATTCCCCTGCAGTATTTATGGATTTGATGAATCGGATCTTTAGATCGTATTTGGATCGGTTTGTAGTTGTGTTTATCGATGATATTTTGGTCTATTTGAGAAATGAAACCGATCATGCAGAACACCTGGGATTAGTATTGCAAATTTTACGGGATAAGTAGTTATATGCTAAGTTCAGTAAGTGTGAGTTCTGGTTAAGAGAGGTTAGCTTCTTGGGTCATGTGGTATCCGCATCGGGTATTCGAGTTGACCCGAGCAAAATTTCAGCCATACTTAACTGGAAGCCTCCGAGAAATATTACTGAGGTTCGGAGCTTTTTGGGACTTGCCGGTTACTACCGACGGTTTGTAAAAGGTTTCTTGATGATAGCCACACCCATGACGAAGCTACTTCAAAAAGATGTTAAGTTCGAATGGACGGAAAAATGTCAGAAAAGTTTTGATCAACTGAAAACTTATTTGACTGAAGCTCCAATTTTAGTGCAGCCCGAATCAGGCAAAGAGTTTGTCATCTATAGTGACGCCTCCCTACTTGGGTTAGGTTGCGTATTGATGCAAGAAGGTCGAGTTGTGGCCTATGCGTCGAGACAATTAAAGCCACATGAGAAAAATTATCCGACCCATGATCTCGAATTAGCTGCCATCGTATTCGCCCTGAAAATATGGCGACATTACTTATTTTGTGACAGCCCTAAATTGACCCTAGTCGGAGAGTGGTTTTGGGACCACGAAACCGAGTCTTATAAATAATTAAAGATTATATTTTGTGTTTATGATGTGCGTAAATGCTTGTGTGATAGTTCCATACTTTAATTTGGTCAGTGTATGTGAAATTTATTAGTAGGGACTTATGTGAGACAATTTAGAAATATGCTAGGCAAGTGTTCAAGTGGCCTATTAATATATGTGGGAAAGTGATTGTCCTTGCATGTCAAATTAGCCAAATTAAAGCATAGTGGCCGGCCATGCTATGGGTGGAAACATGTCACAAACATGTTAGGTTAGTGATGTATGTTAGGAAAAATAAAATAATGAGCATGGTAATTAAATAATGAAAGGGAGGAGTGATTAAAAAAAATGGTCTCATCCATGGCCCCCCCTTTCCCGTGAATGGAAGAAAGAAAACAAAGAAAAAAAAATGTGTGTTCATCCTTGAACATCTTTGACCGAAATTCAAAAGGAAAGAAAGGAGGAAATGTTGAAGAGGTTCAGCCATGCATGTAACTAGGCTAAGGTATGTTTGAGGTTGCTCCATGAGATTCATGTATATTTTAGTAGTTAGCTTGAGTTCTAACTAGCCCATGGTTCAAATCTTTACTATGTCATGGAGATGATATTCGGCTAAGGTGGATTTGTGTTGATATCATTTGCATGCTAAAAGTGAAGCTTTGTAATGGTGCATGTGATGGTGGATTGATGATTCTTGAATCTTCTTTTTAGCATTTTTGAGTGAGACATTAAGTTCTTTGTTTAACCATGACCAAAAATTGAAATGGTAGGGTGTTGTGATGCATTCGGCCATGGTAGGAAGTAGAAGGGAAAATATGGTTGTTGTTAGATGAAGTAGAGTCTAACAAATGAGCACATATGTGCATTAGTTGCTAGATGGAGAAGAATCGGCTAGCAAGTTGTGTGCTAAGGCCGAATATAATTTTTGTATATTAATGAGTAATGCATGTGTTGAATTGATGGAAAGGGAGAGGATGCTTTACTAGTGTATATATGTGTATGGGCCAAGTTTTGAAGTTGAAACAAAATGGTGTTTAGTCAATACAAGTGACCATACTTGTAGAATGTATTGAGTGTTGCAATCGGCCTCAACATAGACATGTATGTTCGGCCACATGAATGAGTACATAAGTTGATGTGTATGTTCGGCCATAGGTAAGCATATTGATGGCTTTCTCTTGACTTAGAAAATTCGGCTAAGGGGAATATTAGCAAATATGTTGGATTCGATTCGTGATTTCGTACATATGTGACTCTAATGTCTAATGTATATATGGACTAAGTACCTTGAGGTTCTCTTTTGATGTTCAAATGAATTGTGTTAAATTGCTTAATGTGATTAAAAATGCGCATGACCATTGTGTATTTGAGCTAAAGGGTGGCCATATGACCTATTAAACTCATTGTCATATTCGACCATAAGCTAATGAGACTTTAATAAGTTAAATTTGTTTGAATTAGCTCAAGAGCTTAGAGGACCACAATTGGATAAGGGGAAGGAAAAAGTTATCAAATAGCCGCCGAAATCGTTCGACCACATCCGAGGTAAGTTTTCGAGTAATGGAACTTAGATTATGATTTGATTAGATCATGTTTTAAGCAAATCAAAATCATGCTCTTTGTATGTGGCTATTGAGCCGAAATTGCAAGTGTGATAAGTGTCTTATGTTTGAGCTTTGGTAATGAAAATGAAATACGGATGTGTCATGATCTATTGATAAATGTACATGGTTATTCGAATGATGTCCGGGCTAAGTCCCGAAGGCTTTGTGCTAAGTGACTATATCCGGACTAAGATCCGAAGGCATTTGTGTGAGTTACTAATTCCGGGCTAAGCCCGAAGGCATTGGTGCGAGTCACTAAATCCGGGTTAAGTCCCGAAGGCATTTGTGCGAGTTACTATAACCGGGCTATGTCCCGAAGGCATTTGAACGAGTAGCTATATTCGGTTAAATTCCGAAGGTACGTGATTCGGTAACGAGCGATCTTGCTGTAAAAATCTCAGTTAATACGCTTGTAAAATCCCAACAATGAGGTATGTTTCGTATGTGCATTGGAATAGTTGATTCCCTTTGAATAATATTCGCTCAGTCGAGTAATGAGCTTTCGGTATTTGGCTAAGATGATCCCTTATGTATGAATATAGGGGTTGGAATGTGAAGTATGAATGATTTGAGAAAATGTATATATGGAATTATCCGTTTAGTTATATGAATGCTATACTTCTGATGTGCTTAAATTCTTTGCTCAAAACTTACTAAGCATTTAATGCTTACTCCGTTTCTTTGATTCTCTGTTTTATAGATTTTGGTTCTTCAGCTATCGGACTCGGGATTTTGAAGTCGAAGTCGCCCACACTATCAAAGCTCCTTTTGGTATACTTTTGGTTGAACTTTGAAATGGCATGTATAGGACTACCCTTTTGTTGTTGGTCATGAACCCTTCGGTTTTGTGTAAATTTGGATAGCCATGCGAAAATGGCTTAAATATACTTTGATCATAGCATTATAATCGTTTTGTATGTTGTCCGTCGAGAGGTATGGAAATGTTGGTAACGGTTAGCCATGGGAATGGTTATTCATGATCACTTTTGGTATATGTATGACAAACTCTAGTTGATCCATGGAGGATCATGAAATAGGTAAAGTTTACCTTAAAAATAGATGCTGGCAGCAGTAGTAATGTGGATGTGAAAAATCACTAAAAATAGTAGGAATGGATTTAAATAGTTAATAAATTATGTAATCGAACCTTGATGAATCTATTTTCATAGGAATGTAACGAAACATTCATATGAACAGTATATTATGAGATGTTAAAGTTTTCGTGAGACAGGGCCAGAACAGTTTCTGGATCCCCTGGTCTGACTTTGGAAATTCATTATAAATTAACCAGAGATAATTAGAAGCCATGCCTTATATGTATAGATTCCTTTTTGAGTCTACTTTCATTAGAAACAAACGGAATCAGTGTTGAAGCCCTGTACGGGGAGATATCCAAGTCGTAATGCATGAAGGTCAGTGTAGTCGCACCCTGTAACAGGGGAGACTTTAACTAATAAACTGTACTAATTGGCTCGACCAAAAATTCTAGAAAAACAATTGTAGATGGATATATGAGTCTAGTTTCAGGAAAAATTTACGAAACTGGTTTTCGAGTTTTGAAACTCAAGATATGATTTTTAAGGCGACAGTGATGCAGTAACCAGCTTTTTTGGAAATTTTTAAATGGACTGAAAAAAAAAAGTGAATTTAGTCTGTGAACCCCTCGTGTCCGACTCCGACAACGGTCTCGGGTGCGGGGTGTTACAATTTTATCGGTATCAGAGCTACGGTTTAGTCGATTCTAGGACTACCGTAATACGTTTGGGTCTAGCTAAACATGCCATTATGTGATTATTTGATAGTGTGGTGATTTCTGATAATTGAAAATGTGTTTATTATAGTAATGGATCCCGATCCGGCCGAGCGGTAGCTAATGATCTTGAGAGTGTAGCGCCTGCTCCCGCACAAGGGACAGCGCCGGCGGACTCTCAACCTAATGCTAGTAATCCGAACGATGAAGCTAGACAAGCTTTCTATAGCGTGATGAATGATTGGTTCAACCAATACATTCGAACTAATATGGCTGTTCCACAACCTCCATTCCCGACAAATACCACCCCCGCACCTACAATACCTCCGGTAACTGACCAAATAAGCCCCCAGTTGACAGAATTCGAAAACACGGGGCTACTGAATTTAAAGCTACGGATAGCGATGATGCCGAGCAAGCGAAATTTTGGTTGGACAACACTATCCAGGTACTCGATGAGCTATCTTGCACACCCGATGAGTGCCTAAAGTGTACCATCTCCTTGCTATGTGATTCTGCCTACTATTGGTGGAATACGTTGACTTCTGTTGTGCCTAGGGAGCAAGTAACTTGGGAGTTTTTCCAAACTGAGTTTCAGAAAAAGTATATCAGTCAGAGGTTTATGGATCAAAAACGGAAGGAATTTCTTGAACTTAAACAAGGTTCCATGTCGGTTACCGACTATGAACGAAAATTTGTAAGGCTTAGCCAGTACGCACGAGAATGCATTTCCTCAGAAGCCGTAATGTGTAAACGTTTCGAGGATGGATTGAATGATGATATAAAGCTGTATGTTGGCATATTGGAAATCCGAGAATTTGTGGTACTTATCGAGCGAGCTTGCAAAGCCGAGGAGCTCAGTATGGAGAAAAGAAAAGCTAATATGGGAGCAAAGGAGTTTCGTAAGAGGTCTTCGGGGAGGCCCTTTCAACAGTCATTGAAGAAGTTTAGAGATGATTTGGGCCGATCTAGAGACATATTGGGTTTTTCTAGACGAGACCGTGATCGACCCCCTGTGAGTGCACGAGTCACTTCAGTCGCCAGTGTTGGAAATGATCGTCGAGACAGAACGGAGTGTCGTTATTGCGGTAAATGGCACTCGGGGAGCTGTAGATTCCATGACCGCTCCTGTTACAAGTGCGGGTCAGCCGACCACTTTATCAAAGATTGCCCGAGGTTGTCTGAACAGAATGCAAATCAAAGTGGGAAACCAGGTGCTACCACTGCTCGGGGTAGACCATCTAGAAATACGGGCAATGCTAGTGGTGGTCAGAGAGGATCTAGAGATGCTGCGACCAGATCTGAGGCTCGTGCTCCTGCTAGGGCTTATGCTATTCGCGCACGCGAGGATGCTTCCTCGCCAGATGTTATTACCGGTACTTTTACTCTCTTTGATACTAATGTGATTGCTTTGATTGACCTTGGTTCTACCCATTCTGATATATGTGAAACCTTAGCATCCAGTAATACTTTACCTATTGAGTCTACTGAGTTCGTAATTCGGGTGTCAAATCCCTTGGGTCGTTACGTGCTTGTCGACAAAGTGTGTAAGAAATGTCCCCTAGTAATTCGAACCGGCGGACTTGATGCTTTTGCCGTTTGATGAATTTGATGTTATCCTCGGTTTAGATTGGTTGACTGTGCATGATGCGATTGTGAATTGCAAAAGCAAGACTATTGATTTGAGGTGCGCAAATAATGAGATAATCCGAGTTGAGTCTACAGGCTTAAAGGGGTTGCCAGCTGTAATATCATCAATGTTGGCTCAGAAATATGTAAGAAAGGGGTGCGAAGCATACCTTGCGTATGTACTTGATGACAAAGAGTTAGAAAGGAAACCCAAATCTGTGCCGGTGGTTTGTGAATACCCGGATGTTTTTCCTGAAGAATTGCCGGGTTTACCACCTGTTCGGGAGGTAGAGTTTGGTATTGAGCTTGTGCCTGGGACTACACCAATTTCGATAGCTCCGTATCGTATGGCACCAACCGAGTTAAAAGAGTTGAAAGCTCAGTTGCAGGAATTGACGGATAGAGGTTTCGCTCGACCAAGTTTCTCACCTTGGGGTGCACCAGTATTGTTTGTGAAAAAGAAGGACGGAACCATGAGGTTGTGCATCGACTATCGTCAGCTGAATAAAGTGACAATAAAGAATAAATATTCGTTACCGCGTATTGATGATTTGTTTGATCAACTAAAGGGAGCCTCAGTGTTTTCAAAGATAGATTTGAGATCGGGTTATTACCAGTTGCGAATTCGAGATTCGGATATACCCAAAACTGCTTTCAGAACGAGATACGGTTACTACGAATTCTTAGTGATGCCGTTTGGGCTCTCTAATGCCCCTGCGGTATTTATGGATTTGATGAATCGGATCTTTAGACCGTATTTGGATCGGTTTGTAGTTGTGTTTATCGATGGTATTTTGGTCTATTTGAGAAATTAAACCGATCATGCTGAACACCTGGGATTAGTGTTGCAAATTTTACGGGATAATCAATTATATGCTAAGTTCAGTAAGTGTGAGTTCTGGTTAAGAGAGGTTAGCTTCTTGGGCCATGTGGTATCCGCATCAGGTATTCGAGTTGACCCGAACAAGATTTCGGCCATACTTAATTGGAAGCCTCCGAGGGATATTACTGAGGTTCGGAGCTTTTTGGGAGTTACCGGTTACTACCGACGGTTCGTAAAAGGTTTCTCGATGATAGCCACACCCATAACGAAGCTACTTCAAAAAGATGTTAAGTTCGAATGGACGGAAAATGTCAGAAAAGTTTTGATCAACTGAAAACTTATTTGACTGAAGCTCCAATTCTAGTGCAGCCCGAATCAGGCAAAGAGTTTGTCATTTATAGTGATACCTCCCTACTTGGGTTGGGTTGTGTATTGATGCAAGAAGGTCGAGTTGTGGCCTATGCGTCGAGACAACTGAAGCCACATGAGAAAAATTATCCGACCCATAATCTCGAATTAGCTGCCATCGTATTCGCTTTGAAAATATGGCGACACTACTTATTTGGGGAGAAGTGCCATGTATATTCGGATTACAAAAGTCTCAAATAATTGATGACTCAAAGAGACTTGAATCTGGAGCAAAGACGTTGGCTCGAGTTGTTAAAAGATTATGAGCTTGTCATTGACTATCACCCGGGAAAGGCTAATGTGGTTGCAGATGCCTTAAGTCGTAAATCACTGTTTGCTTTACGAGCGATGAATGTACACTTGTCCGTTCTATCCGACAATGTGTTAGTGGCAGAATTAAAGGCCAAACCATTGTTGATTCATCAAATTCGTGAAGCTAAGAAGGTTGATGATGAATTGGTTGCAAAACGGGCTGAATGTGTTCCGAATGTGGAATCAGAGTTTCAAATTGATGATGACGATTGTTTGAGGTTCAGAAATCGGTTGTGTGTTCCAAGAAATTCAGAACTCATTTCGATGATTCTGAACGAAGCTCATTGTAGCCGAATGTCAATTCACCCGGGGAGTACGAAAATGTACCACGACCTAAGACGTCAGTTTTGGTGGCATGGTATGAAACGAGACATTTCCGATTTTGTCTCGAAGTGCTTAGTATGTCAACAAGTGAAGGCGGAACATCAAGTGCCTACGGGTTTACTCCAGCCGATCATGATACCTGAATGGAAATGGGATCGAGTCACGATGGATTTCGTATCTGGGTTGCCAGTATCGGCAAGTAAGAAAGATGCGATTTGGGTTGTTGTGGATAGATTGACTAAGTAGGCTCACTTTATCCCCGTACGCACGAATTTTTCATTGGATAAACTAGCTGAATTGTATGCTTCTCAGATTGTGAGATTACACGGGGTACCGATTTCTATTGTGTCGGATAGAGATCCGAGGTTCACCTCGCGATTTTGGAAGAAATTTCAAGAAGCTTTGGGTACCAAGCTACATTTTAGCACCGCTTTTTATCCACAAACCCATGGTCAATCCGAGCGGATAATTCAGATACTTGAGGATATGTTGAGATGTTGCATCCTCGAGTTTAGTGGTTCGTGGGAGCGGTATTTACCTTTGATTGAATTCTCTTACAACAATAGTTTTCAATCAAGTATTAAGATGGCACCTTACGAGGCTTTGTACGGGCGTAAATGCCGTACGCTATTGTTTTGGACCGAGCTCGGTGAAAGCAAAATTTTCGGAGTGGATTTGATTAAAAATGCTGAACAGAAAGTAAAAATAATTAGTGAAAGTCTGAAGGCAGCATCAGATCGTCAGAAGTCGTACGCGGATTTAAAATGAAGAGATATTGAGTATCAGGTGGGAGACAAAGTGTTTCTTAAGGTATCGCCTTGGAAGAAGATACTCAGATTTGGCCGTAAGGGCAAATTGAGTCCGAGATTCATTGGGCTGTATGAGATCTCCGAACGAGTTGGCCCAGTTGCATATAGGTTGCTTTTACCCCCTGAACTCGAAAGGATCCACAACGTTTTTCATGTTTCGATGCTTCGACGTTACAGATCCGATCCTTCGCACGTAATAAACCCCTCCGAGGTCGAAATTCAAGCTGATATGAGTTATGAAGAAGAACCGATTCGTATCCTAGCTCGTGAAGTGAAAGAGTTGCGAAACAAAAGGGTTCCCTTAGTAAAGGTGTTATGACTCAAACACGGAGTCGAAGAAGCTACTTGGGAAACTGAGAACTCTATGAGAGAATGATAGCCAAACCTATTTACCGGTAAGATTTTCGGGGACGAAAATTTCTTAAGTGGGGGAGAGTTGTGACAGCCCTAAATTGACCCTAGTCGGAGAGTGGTTTCGGGACCACGAAACCGAGTCTTATAAATAATTAAAGATTATATTCTGTGTTTATGATGTGCGTAAATGCTTGTGTGATAGTTCCATACTTTAATTTGGTCAGTGTATGTGAAATTTATTAGTAGGGACTTATGTGAGACAATTTAGAAATATGCTAGGCAAGTGTTCAAGTGGCCTATTAATATATGTGGGAAAGTGATTGTCCTTGCATGTCAAATTAGCCAAATTAAAGCATAGTGGCCAGCCATGCCATGGGAGGAAACATGTCACACACATGTTAGGTTAGTGATGTATGTTAGGAAAAATAAAATAATGAGCATGGTAATTAAATAAGGAAAGGGAGGAGTGATGAAAAAAAAATGGTCTCATCCATGCCCCCCCCTTTGCCGTGAATGGAAGAAAGAAAACAAAGAAAAAAAAATGTGTGTTCATCCTTGAACATCTTTGACCGAAATTCAAAAGGAAAGAAAGGAGGAAATGTTGAAGAGGTTCGGCCATGCATGTAACTAGGCTAAGGTATGTTTGAGGTTGCTCCATGAGATTCATGTATATTTTAGTAGTTAGCTTGAGTTCTAACTAGCCCATGGTTCAAATCTTTGCTATGTCATGGAGATGATATTCGGCTAAGGTGGATTTGTGTTGATATCATTTGCATGCTAAAAGTGAAGCTTTGTAATGGTGCATGTGATGGTGGATTGATGATTCTTGAATCTTCTTTTTAGCATTTTTGAGTGAGACATTAAGTTCTTTGTTTAACCATGACCAAAAATTGAAATGGTATGGTGTTGTGATGCATTCGGCCATGGTAGGAAGTAGAAGGGAAAATATGGTTGTTGTTAGATGAAGTAGAGTCTAACAAATGAGCACATATGTGCATTAGTTGCTAGATGGAGAAGAATCGGCTAGCAATTTGTGTGCTAAGGCCGAATATAATTTTTGTATATTAATGAGTAATGCATGTGTTGAATTGATGGAAAGGGAGAGGATGCTTTACTAGTGTATATATGTGTATGGGCCAAGTTTTGAACTTGAAACAAAATGGTGTTTAGTCAATACAAGTGACCATACTTGTAGAATGTATTGAGTGTTGCAATTGGCCTCAACATAGACATGTATGTTCGGCCACATGAATGAGTACATAAGTTGATGTGTATGTTCGGCCATAGGTAAGCATATTGATGGCTTTCTCTTGACTTAGAAAATTTGGCTAAGGGGAATATTAGCTAATATGTTGGATTCGATTCGTGATTTCGTACATATGTGACTCTAATGTCTAATGTATATATGGACTAAGTACCTTGAGGTTCTCTTTTGATGTTCAAATGAATTGTGTTAAATTGCTTAATGTGATTAAAAATGCGCATGACCATTGTGTATTTGAGCTAAAGGGTGGCCATATGACCTATTAAACTCCTTGTCATATTCGGCCATAAGCTAGCATAATGAGACTTTAATAAGTTAAATTTGTTTGAATTAGCTCAAGATCTTAGAGGACCACAGTTGGATAAGGGGAAGGAAAAAGTTATCAAATAGCCGCCGAAATCGTTCGACCACATCCGAGGTAAGTTTTCGAGTAATGGAACTTAGATTATGATTTGATTAGATCATGTTTTAAGCAAATCAAAATCATGCTCTTTGTATGTGGCTATTGAGCCGAAATTTCAAGTGTGATAAGTGTCTTGTGTTTGAGCTTTGGTAATGAAAATGAAATACAGATGTGTCATGATCTATTGATAAATGTACATGGTTATTCGAATGATGTCCGGGCTAAGTCCCGAAGGCTTTGTGCTAAGTGACTATCCGGACTAAGATCCGAAGGCATTACTGCGAGTTACTAATTCCGGGCTATGCCCGAAGGCATTGGTGCGAGTCACTAAATCCGGGTTAAGTCCCGAAAGCATTTGTGCGAGTTACTATAACCGGGCTATGTCCTGAAGGCATTTCAACGAGTAGCTATATCCGGTTAAATTCCGAAGGTACGTGATTCGGGAACGAGCGATCTTGCTGTAAAAATTTCAGTTAATACGCTTGTAAAATCCCAACAATGAGGTATGTTTCGTATGTGCATTGGAATAGTTGATTCCCTTCGAATAATATTTGCTCAGTCGAGTAATGAGCTTTCGGTATTTGGCTAAGATGATCCCTTATGTATGAATATAGGGGTTGGAATGTGAAGTAGGAATGATTTGAGAAAATGTATATATGGAATTATCCGTTTAGTTATATGAATGCTATACTTCTGATGTGCTTAAATTCTTTGCTCAAAACTTACTAAGCATTTAATGCTTACTTCGTTTCTTTGATTCTCTGTTTTATAGATTTTGGTTCTTCAGCTATCGGACTCGGGATTTTGAAGTCGAAGTCGCCCACACTATCAAAGCTCCTTTTGGTATACTTTTGGTTGAACTTTGAAATGGCATGTATAGGACTACCCTTTTGTTGTTGGTCATGAACCCTTCGGTTTTGTGTAAATTTGGATAGCCATGCGAAAATGGCTTAAATATACTTTGATCATAGCATTATAATCGTTTTGTATGTTGTCCGTCGAGAGGTATGGAAATGTTGGTAACGGTTAGCCATGGGAATGGTTATTCATGATCACTTTTGGTATATGTATGACAAACTCTAGTTGATCCATGGAGGATCATGAAATAGGTAAAGTTTACCTTAAAAATAGATGCTGGCAGCAGCAGTAATGTGGATGTGAAAAATCACTAAAAATAGTAGGAATGGATTTAAATAGTGAATAAATTATGTAATCGAACCTTGATGAATCTATTTTCATAGGAATGTAACGAAACGTTCATATGAACAGTATATTATGAGATGTTAAAGTTTTCGTGAGACAGGGCCAGAACAGTTTCTGGATCCCTGATCTGACTTTTGAAATTCATTATAAATTAACCAGAGATAATTAGAAGCCATGCCTTATATGTATATATTCCATTTTGAGTCTAGTTTCATTAGAAACAAACGGCATTAGTATTGAAGCCCTGTACAGGGAGATATCCAAGTCGTAATGCATGAAGGTCAGTGTAGTCGCACCCTGTAACAGGGGAGACTTTAACTAATAAACTGTACTAATTGGCTCGACCAAAAATTCTAGAAAAAAAAATTGTAGATGCATATATGAGTCTAGTTTCAGGAAACATTTACGAAACTGGTTTTCGAGTTTTGAAACTCAAGATATGATTTTTAAGGCGACAGTGATGCAGTAACCAGCTTGTCTGGAAATTTTTAAATGGACTGAAAAAAAATAAGTGAATTTAGTCTGTGAACCCCTCGTGTCCGACTCCGGCAACGGTCTCGGGTACGGGGTGTTACATATTTGGTGAGAAGTGTCATGTATTTGCGGATCACAAAAGTCTCTACTATTTGATGACTCAAAGAGACTTGAATCTGCGACAAAGGCGTTGGCTTGAGTTGTTGAAAGATTATGAGCTTGTCATTGATTATCACCCGGGAAAGGCTAATGTGGTTGCGGACGCCTTAAGCCGGAAATCACTGTTTGCTTTACGAGCGATGAATGTACACTTGTCTGTTTTACCTGACAACGTGTTAGTAGCTGAATTAAAGGCCAAGCCATTATTGATTCATCAAATTCGTGAAGCTCAGAAAGTCGACGATGAATTGGTTGCGAAACGGGCTGAAGGTGTTTTGAACATGGAATCAGAGTTTTGAATTGATGACGACGATTGTTTGAGGTTCAGAAGTCATTTGTGTGTTCCATGGAATTCAGAACTTATTTCGATGATTCTGAACGAAGCTCATTGTAGCCGAATGTCAATTCACCCGGGGAGTACGAAAATGTACAACGACCTAAGACGTCAGTTTTGGTGGCATGGTATGAAACGAGACATTTCCGATTTTGTCTCGAAGTGCTTAGTATGTCAGCAAGTGAAGGCGGAACATCAAGTGCCTACTGGTTTGCTTCAGCCGATCATGATACCTGAATGGAAATGGGAACGAGTCACGATAGATTTTGTATCTAGGTTGCCAATGTCGGCAAGTAAGAAAGATGCGATTTGGGTCGTTGTTGATAGACTGACTAAGTCGGCTCACTTTATCCCCGTACGTACGGATTTTTCATTGGATAAACTAGCTGAATTGTATGTTTCTCAGATTGTGAGATTACACGGGGTACTGATTTCTATTGTGTCGGATAGAGATCCGAGATTCACCTCGCGATTTTTGAAGAAATTGCAAGAAGCTTTGGGTACCAAGCTGCATTTTAGCACCGCTTTTCATCCACAAACCGATGGTCAATTCGAGCGGATAATTCAGATATTTGAGGATATGTTGAGATGTTGCATCCTCGAGTTAAGTGGTTCGTGGGAGCGGTATTTACCTTTGATTGAATTCGCTTACAACAATAGTTTTCAATCAAGTATTAAGATGGCACCTTACGAGGCCTTGTACGGGCGTAAATGCCGTACACCATTGTTTTGGACCGAGCTCGGTGAAAGCAGAATTTTCGGAGTGGATTTGATTAAAGATGCTGAACAGAAAGTAAAAATAATTCGTGAAAGTCTGAAGGCAGCATCAGATCGTCAAAAGTCGTACGCGGATTTAAAACGAAGAGATATTGAGTATCAGGTGGGAGACAAAGTGTTTCTTAAGGTCTCACCTTGGAAAAAGATACTCAGATTTGGCCGTAAGGGCAAGTTGAGCCCGAGATTCATTGGGCCGTACGAAATCTCCTAACGAGTTGGTCCAGTTGCATATAGGTTGCTTTTACCCCCTGAACTCGAAAGGATCCACAATGTTTTTCATGTTTCGATGCTTCGACGTTATAGATCTGATCCTTCGCACGTAATAAACCCCTCCGAGGTCGAAATTCAAGCCGATATGAGTTATGAAGAAGAACCGATTCGTATCCTAGCTCGTGAAGTGAAAGAGTTGCGAAACAAAAGGGTTCCGTTAGTGAAAGTGTTATGGCTCAAACACGAGATCGAAGAAGCTACTTGGGAAACTGAGAATGCCATGAAAGAACGATACCCAAAGCTATTTACCAGTAAGATTTTCGGGGACAAAAATTTCTTAAGTGGGGGAGAGTTGGACAGCCCTATAGTGACCCTAGTCGGAAAGCGGTTTCGGGACCGCTAAACTGAGTCACCAAATTATTTGAATGTGATATTTATGGTCTAAAATATGTGAATATGAATGTGCAAAAATTTTAAGCTTCGATTTAGTTAATTGTATGTGAATGTAGTACATAGGACTTGTGTGACACTTTTGAAATGTGATAGGCTAATCTACAAGGATCTAATAGTGCATGTAATCAAAAGGGAGGACTTGCATGTCAATTTTCCCCCCTAATTAGTAGTGGCCGGCCATGAGCATGGGTGGACAAAATGTTATGGCTAAAAACATGTCATAAACATGTTGGGTTAATGCATTATGTAAGGAATAATAAAATAAAGAGCATGGGCAAGAAAGTATTAGTGTTAGTAGGATGAGAAAAAAAAAGAATGTGTGTGATTGTTCCCCCCCCCATTGCCGTGAGTTGAAGAAAAGAAAACAAAAAAAAAAGTGTTCATCCTTGAACATCTTTGGTCGAAAATTTTAAGGAGAAAGGAAGAAGAAAGGTTGAAGAGGTTCGGCCATGCATGTAACTAGGCTAAGGTATGTTTGATGTTGTGCCATGAGATTCATGCATGTTTTAGTTGTTAGCTTGAGTTCTAACTAGCCCATGGTTCAAATCTTTGCTATGTCATGGAGATGGTATTCGGCTAAAGTGGATTGGTGTTGATGTCATTTACATGCTAAAAATGAAGCTTTGTAATGATGCATATGATGGTGGATTGATGACTCTTGAATCTTCTTTTTAGCATTTTTGAGTGAGACATTAAGTTCTTTGTTTAACCATGACCAAAATTGAAATGGTATGGTGTTGTGATGCATTCGGCCATAGTAGAAAGTAGAGGAGAAATATGGTTGTTATTCACGTTATTTGGATGAGAAATGGTAGTAAGGTGAAGAGCAAATGTTAATGTTTGATTTACTAGTGTGTATATGTGTATTAGCCGAGTTATGAATTTGAAACAAAATGGTATGTAGTCAATACAAGCAACCATATTTGTAGGAAGTATTAAGCATATAATCGGCCTCAACCTAGACATGTATATTCGGCCACATGAAATAGATTTGTGTTGTATGTGTTCGGTTAGAGGCAAGCATATTGATGCTTTTATCTTGACTTACAAAATTCGGCTAAGGGGAATATTAGCTAATATGTTGAATTCGATTCGTGATTTCGTACATATGTGACTCTAATGTCTAATGTCTATATGGGCTAAGTACCTTGAACTTCTCTTTTGATGTTCAAATGAATTGTGTTAAATTGCTTAATGTGATTAAAAATGCGCATGACCATTGTGTATTTGAGCTAAAGGGTGGCCATATGACCTATTAAACTCCTTGTCATATTCGGCCATAAGCTAGCATAATGAGACTTTAATAAGTTAAATTTGTTTGAATTAGCTCAAGAGCTTAGAGGACCACAGTTGGATAAGGGAAAGGAAAAAGTTATCGAATACCCTCCGAAATCGTTCGACCACATCCGAGGTAAGTTTTCGAGTAATGGAACTTAGATTATGATTTGATTAGATCATGTTTTAAGAAAATCAAAATCATGCTCTTTGTATGTGGCTATTGAGCCGAAATTGCAAGTGTGATAAGTGTCTTGTGTTTGAGCTTTGGTAATGAAAATGAAATACGGATGTGTCATGATTTATTGATAAATGTGCATGGTTATTCAAATGATGTCCGGGCTAAGTCCCGAAGGCTTTGTGCTAAGTGACTATATCCGGACTAAGATCCGAAGGCATTTGTGCGAGTTACTAATTCCGGGCTAAGCCCGAAGGCATTTGTGCGAGTTACTAAATCCGGGTTAAGTCCCGAAGGCATTTGTGCGAGTTGCTATAACCGGGCTATGTCCCGAAGGCATTTGAACGAGTAGCTATATCCGGTTAAATTCCGAAGGTACGTGATTCGGGAATGAGCGATCTTGCTGTAAAAAAATTTCAGTTAATACGCTTGTAAAATCCCAACAATGAGGTATGTTTCGTATGTGCATTGGAATAGTTGATTCCCTTCGAATAATATTCGCTCAGTCGAGTAATGAGCTTCCGGTATTTGGCTAAGATGATCCCTTATGTATGAATATAGGGGTTAGAATGTGAAGTAGGAATGATTTGAGAATATGTATATATATGGAATTATCCGTTTAGTTTTATGAATGCTATACTTCGGTTGTGCTTAAATTCTTTGCTCAAAACTTACTAAGCATCTAATGCTTACTCTGTTTATTTAATTCTCTGTTTTATAGATTTTGGTCCTTCAGCTATCGGACTTGGGATTTTTGAAGTCGAAGTCGTCCACACTATCAAAGCTCCTTTTGGTATATTTTGGTTGAACTTTGAAATGGCATGTATAGGACTACCCTTTTGTTGTTGGTCATGTACCTTTCGGTTTTGTGTAAATTTGGATAGCCATGCGAAAATGGCTTAAATATACTTTGATCATAGCATTATAATCGTTTTGTATGTTGCCCGTCGAGAGGTATGGAAATGTTGGTAACGGTTAGTCATGGGAATGGTTATTCATGATCACTTTTGGTATATGTATGACAAGCTCTAGTTGATCCATGGAGGATCATGAAATAGGTAAAGTTTACCTTAAAAATAGATGCTGGTTGCAGCAGTGATGTGGATGTGAAAAATCACTAAAAACAGTAGGAATGGAATTAAATAGTGAATAAATTATGTAATCGAACCTTAATGAATCTATTTTCGGAGGATAGTAACAAAACATTCATATGAATAGTATATTATGAGATGTTAAAGTTTTCGTGAGACAGAGCCCAAACGGTTTCTGGATCCCCTGATCTGAATTTGGAAATTCATTATAAATTAACCAGAGACATTTAGAAGTCATTCCATATATTTATAGATTCCTTTTTGAGTGTAGTTTCTATAGAAACAAACGGCATTAGTATTGAAGCCCTGTACAGGGAGATATCCAAGTCGTAATGCATGAAGGTCACTGTAGTCGCACCCTGTAACAGGGGAGACTTTAACTAATAAACTGTACTAATTGGCCCGACCAAAAATTCTAGAAAAAAATCTGTAGATGGACATATGAGTCTAGTTTCAGGGAAAATTACGAAACTGATTTTTGAGTTTTGGAACTCAAGATATGATTTTTAAGGTGACAGTGACGCAGTTAGCCAACTGCCTGGAAAATTTTGAAATGGACTGTGAAAGTAAATGAATTAAGTCGGTTAGCACCTCGTGTTCGACTCCGGCAACGGTCTCGGGTACGGGGTGTTACAGACACAATACTTAATCAGTGCATGTTTAATCATCTAAGATAGCTAATGGTTAAATTAGCAACGGTATCTAACGATACATTAGCCTTGCATAACTTGCAAGATTATTGTGATTAAACTGTTTCAGGTAGAAATACATTGTTACCTCACGTAGTCTTTTATGTGCTTATGAGATTGAATTAATTGTTTGAATTGGCATAGAGATATTTACAAGAGATTATTTTAATTTCATAAGTATGTATGTGCATTAACACATTTGCTTATTAAAATTTGTTTAATCAGTTGAATTGACATAGAGATATAGTCAAGAGATAGATGGATTTTGGTAGGTAAGTATGTTAATAAGTTAGCAAATTACCGAGTTTCCATGAATTTATTCATAACAACATAAACATGAGTTTAATAATTCCATGTTAAGAAATGTAATTCATCTAACACAATTATGTCATCTTGATTAAAATCATGTTTTGAAATCGTGCATTAGAACTTTTATTTTATTTTTATTTATTTTAACTTAGTTAAAATCTTATTTTTTTAATCACCTCCTCAAATCAAAATATTTTTCTTCACCAAAGTGTTTTAAGTTGCATTCATAAATAATTCTTTTCACAGTCCCTGTAGGTACAATAACTTGACACTTACTTGCCACTTTATTACTTGTTGCGATTGTGTACACTTGCACATTTTCTTCATTCCAATAGCTTATTTATGAATGATAATATTATAGCTAAAATATGCAAATGATAAGTGTCATTATGATATAGCTGAACATGGTATTTTGATTCACTAGATATATGTGAATTATGTGGCTAATTGGAGCTAAGTTTTGTATGACATATATGGTACATTTTAGTATAGTTTTGGTCAAGCCTTTGTTGATCAAAAGATCAAGTTATGTTCATAGTTATACATGTATATATATTTTCATTTAAGGTGCCTAAGGGCATATTGGTTGTATGTGATCATTCTATTTGTATAAAGTTAGAATATGCTTGGCTTTGGTGCCTTATTATAGATTGAATATGTGTGCATTTGTGATTGTAGTAATATACCTATTTGGTTGAGAAAATGGCTTGAAAAAGAGCTTATTTTCGTCCACATAGGCAGAGACATGGGCATGTGTCTCATCCGTGTGAGACACACAGCTAGGTGACACGGTCGTGTGTCCCCTGTAGCTTTCAAAGGGTTTCAAGTAAGGCTGTTACATTGCCAAACACATGGCCTTGCACACAGGCGTGTGGTTTGGCCATGTGACCCATGTTAGTGAGTTACACAGGCACGGACATAGGCTGGGACACGGCCGTGTGTCCCTATATTGAATGCCCACATGTCCCAACAGTGTTGAAAATTTTTACTATTTTCTGAAAAATTCTTAAAGTTTTCAATTTAGTCCCGACTTGTTGCTAATGCATATTTAAGGCCTCGAGGGCTCGTACAAGAGACATTATGTATAGTTTGACTTGCTTTTAATGTTCTTATTGATATGTTATGAAATGTTTGAGATTATGACCATTTATACTGTAAACTTCGATAATACTCCGTAACCTTGTTTCGGCGACAGATACGGGTTAAAGGTGTTACATTTATTGGTATTAGAGCTATGGTTTAGTCGATTCTTAGACTGAGCGTAGCGTGTACGAGTCTAGCTATGCATGTCATTATATAACCTGTGATGGTGTGATATCTCTTGCTGTTTGAAACATGTTTTCATATAGCAATGACATCCAACCGAGCTAACTCCAATAAAGTAGAGAGTAATGTTTAAGCCACCATTCACGGAGTAGCATCGAGCGATACAAGGCCAGTATCTAAGGGCCGGGGAGGAGAGGCTAAAGAATCCTTCTTCTAGATGATGAACGAATGGTTTACCAAGTTTGTACAGACGAACCTGACTACTCAACAACCTCCACCTCTTCCTGCTCCCCAACCGATTCCTGTTATTCCTCAAGGTAAGGAACCAACCCGAGTTAGTAAGCCACTTGTAGATAAGATTTGTAAGTACGAGGCTAAAGAATTTTTAGCTACTGCTAAAGATGATCCCGAGAGAGCTAAATCTAGTCAGAAAATACAATCAGGGTTTTAGATGAACTATCCTATTCACCAGCTGAGTGCATTAAATGCGCGGTGTCGTTATTGAAAGATTCAGCTTACTATATTTCTGTTGTGCTAAGAGAATGAATCATTTGGGAATTCGTCTAGACCGAGTTCCAAAATAAATATATTAGTTAGAGGTTTCTAGATTAGAAACGTAAAAAATTTCTTGAGCTTAAACAGGGTCATATGACTATGTCAAAGTAGGAGCGGGAATTTGTTAGACTGACCAAATATGCCCAGGAGTGTATTTTGACTGAGACTGACCTGTGTAAAATATTTGAAGAAGGGTCAAACGAAGACATTAAGCTTCTAGTTGGAATTCATGAGCTGAAAGAATTCGAGCACATAAAGCCGAGGAGCTGAGTAAAGAGAAAAGACGTGCTGATTTTGAGGCTAGAGACTCGAGAAAGAGATCGACCGGGAAGCCCTATCAATCAGTATCAAAGAAATCAAAAGAACATCACAACCGTTCTATACCTTCTGTAGGCTATTCTAGCAGAGACAGAGGTACCCGATGCTCTAGTCCAACACCTCAGTCTACATTTGTAGCAAACGTGGGTAGTGTCAGAGATGTTTGGCCCGAGTGCAAGCACTGTAAGAAACCATATTATGGCGAGTGTCTATTAAAGAACAGAGCATGTTTCAGGTGCGGTTCCTTAGACACTATCTTAGAGATTGCCTTGAGAAATCTAGGAAAGAGAAAGCTCAGACCACAAGGCCGAGCAATACTGCTATGAGAGGTAGACCACCTTATAATCTCAAAAATATGAGTGGTAGTCGTGGTGTTACAAAAGATTCGACTGTGAGACCTGAGGCACAAGCACCAACTAGGGCTTATGTTATTCACGCACAAGAGGATGCTTCTATGTCAGATGTTATTACCGGTAATTTCTTTATTTTTTATATTGATATTATTGCTTTGATTGATCCAATATCCACTCATTCATATGTGTGCACGAATTTAGTGTTTAGTAAGAATTTACCTGTTGAGTTCACTGAATTCATGATTAAAGTATCGAACCCCCTAGGTCAGTATGTATTAGTTGATAAATTCTATAAGAATTATCCTTTGATGACTCGGGGTTACAGTTTTCTTGTTGATTTGATGATGTTACCGTTTGATGAATTCGATGTGACTTTGGGCATGGATTAGCTAACTCTACACAACGCAGTTGTAAATTATAGACGAAAGCTTATTGTATTAAAATGTCTAAATGGTGAGACACTTTGTATTGAATCAGATAGTCCAAGTGAATTGCCTATGGTTATATCAACAATGTTGGCGTAGAAATTTTTGAGCAAAGGTTGCAATGCCTACCTTGCATATGTACTGGATACTAAAGTGTCTGAATCAAAGCTTGAGTCAGTGCCAGTGGTTTGCGAGTATCTTGATGTATTTCCAGAGAAGTTACCTAGATTACTGACAGTCGAAAAGGTTGAATTTGCTATTGAACTGGTACAGTGGACATTATCGATATCGATAGAACCTTACAGAATGGATCCTACCAAGTTAAAAGAGTTGAAAGCACAGCTGGAAGAGTTGACAGATAGGGGTTTTGCTTGACCCATTTTTTCACCTTGGGGTGCACTGGTTCTGTTTGTTAAGAAAAGGATGTATCGATGAGATTTTGTATAGACTACCGTCCTCAACAAAGTTACAATCAAGAAAAAATATCCACTACCTCGTATTGATGATTTATTGATCAGTTGAAAGGTGCCACAGTATTTGTAACACCCCTTACCCGTATTCGACGCCGGAACACGATACGAGGCATTACCAAACTTAAACATAAGCAAACATACATTTTTTAGTCATAAATTTTCGTCCAAATTAAAAACCATTCATATACAATCACAATGTCCTTATTACAAGCCAAGGGGGCCGATAACGTGCTTTGGAAGTGGTTTGGGACTAAACCGAGAACTTTAGAAAATTCTACAACACTTATAAAATTTTTCACTAAACAGAGGTCACACGCCTGTGTGGATATGGGACATGCCCGTATGGGTAGGCTGTGTGGTCATACACGCCCGTGTCCTGACCCTGTGTAACTGTTTGTTTGTCATCCAAGAACAAATTGAAGACACACGGCCAAGTCATACTCCCGTGTCGTAGGCCGTGTGGTCGATTAAAAATTTATGATTTTTCATAAAATAGGTGCAGACTTCACATATCCAGGACACACGCCCGTGCCTGAGTCCGTGTTATCGACACGGCTAAGACATACGCCTGTACCTCTGCCCGTATGCTCAATTCTGATTATTCTGTTTTGCAAAAATTAGGGTGCAGGGGACACACAGCCTAAGCACATGCCCATGGGGCAAACCATGTGTCACACACGGCCTAGACATACGCCCGTGTATCTACATGTGTGGACAAAAATCAGGTTATTTACCAAGCCATTTTGTCGTCCTTTGGTGCACACACCGACACAATACAACATAGTACCAACTCAAGCATTTACATACAACCAAATCAGCCACAACCATGATATATACACATCATTCATATACTACCATCTATCATACACAAACATCATATACTCATCAACTCAAATCATGTAAAATCCCACATCCAT